>NC_057863.1:138921193-139143693 GCF_019393635.1 Dromiciops gliroides | reverse complement strand
AACTATTTCAAAAATGTGCACAAAGCTGTTGAAAACACCATTCTTAATGGTTCCTTATCCCAGCATTTCTGGAGGGTAAGTTAAATAGAGTGGATTAAGTCAACTGGGAGTCAAATGTCTAGATTTCTATTCCTAGTTTTGTCATTCTCTTGGACTTTATCCTTGGGCAAATTCCTTTGCCTTTATGTATGTAAGTGCCTTCATAGGGTAAATGGACACAGTAATGCATCCTTTCTTTCACAGGGAATATCTTCTCTATGATGCTAAGCAAGAACTGATTTTCTTTGTTCAGAAGTTTCCAAGCACTTGTCAGCACACTTGATATCAAATATTAATTGATTGTATATTAAATGTTTTAAAATTCTTCTTAAGATGAAAATTCTCTAAATCGGAAGAGAATCAGAACTATTGTTTTATTTTAAGAGACTTTGGTGGAAATAAGCTTTCATTTTAAACTACTAAAGCATTTTATTTTTCTCCCCCTAATAATATCTATTCTGTTTGTATTTCACTTTCTCTATTTTGCATTTCAGCTTCTCATATTAGGTCTCTTAGACATTTAGAAAATTCAAAATCTGGAGTTATCAATTTTCCAATCATGTCTCAAATTGATTCTCCTATTAAATCATATTTTTCTGTGATTAGAGAAGTGCATTCATGCTCAAAATAACTAGGTTTACATCCTCACTCCAACATTTCCTAGTATGTGACAGGGGTCAATGATTTAACCTCTGAGTTTTAGATTATTCATCTGAACATTAGAGATGACAATATTTGTGTTACCTACCTCAAAAGGTGTGTAAATACTCTAAAAATATTATAATTACACACATTACTAATCAAGTGTTCTTATTAGGGAGATGTTAAGGTGTAACTCAGACCTTTACTCTGTACTCTGAATTTAATTGATAACTCTTTCATTAATTTTTTCATAGAACTTTGCCTGAATCTCTCCTTTGAATTCATTTCACTTTCCCTTATATAATCTAGAATTTGGGGATGGAACCAAACTTAGAAATTATCTAGTGCAATCCCTACATTTACGGGTCACGTGGGTAATACGTGTCAGATATGGAATTCAAACCTAGTTCCTATCATTGGAAATCCATCACTACTTCAACTACATTATACTCCTCTCTTTTAATGTTAGCAGTTCTTCCACAGTTATATTGTAATAGCTTTACAAATAAGTCTTCTGTTGTAACTATATTCCTAACCCCACTGCTTAGCAGTTTCTTATATATAAACATGAAAGTAAACCCTGTATGAGAACTCTTCCCCTTTCCCATCCATAAAAACCTAAGCAGTTGCCATAGACAGAAGGAAGCAAAGTGTCTTGGCCAATCAACATAGTTTGTATGTATGAGAAAAGATTTAAAGCTAGGTCTATCTGAAATACTGTTCTCAGTTCTGAGCACCATAGGTTAATGAAGGTATTAATAATGTGGAAAGTGTCTAGAAGATGGAAATGAGGTTGATGAAGGACCTTGAGTGCATTCCATATAAAGACTGGTTGAAGGAATAAGGCATATTTTTCCTTAAGAAAATGGCAAAAGTGTGGAAAGAAACAAAAGAGTAGCCTTCAACACTTGTTCAATTTCATCCCAGTAGACATTACCAGGAGAAAGAAACAGAATTTTTAGAGAAGCAAATTTGAACTCAATGTCAGGAAAATTCTCCTAATATTTAGGATACAAACATTTTATGAGCTATGTTGAGAAGTTATATGTTTTTCCATACTTAAAGTTATTATAACTGATGCTATATGACCACTTGTCTGTCAGGCATATTATGATGGTGATCCCTTTTTAATTTAGATTGAATTTGATAGAAACTGAGGTCATTTAAACTCTCAACTTCTAGAATTTTGGTACCCTCATGCCCAAAATTATATCTACTATGTAACACTAACTTTATGTATGTGTGTGTATACACACATATATACACATATGTATATGTTTGCACATAAACACATATATGCAACGTATACATATAAACCTATATACATATAAACACAAGCATGTTTGTATGTTTGTGTGTATATGTATGCAGGTATGTGTATATATACATACATATATATACCATTTAATAAATGTTTATTTATGAATTGTCATTGAATTACGTAAAAGCAAAAGGGAGACCTGCCCTACAAAGATGCATGCAATTGGAGGATATGGAATTAAAAATTTTATGTTTGATGAAAAGTAAAAACCAACAAAAAATATTGAATATATAAAATATAGAATACAATATATAAGTTATTAAAACCAAAGAAATATAGGTGCATTTATGAAATGTGGAAAATACAAAAAACAACTGAGATTTTGCTGACAAAAATATTCTTTTGAACCTCTTTGATGCTCATATTCCCTCTCGTTTTTTTGGGGTTTTTTGCAGGGCAATGGGGGTTAAGTAACTTGCCCAGGGTCACACAGCCAGTAAGTGTCAAGTGTCTAAGGCTGGATTTGAACTCAGGAACTCCTGAATCCAGGGCCGGTGCTTTATCCACTGCAACACCTAGCTGCCCCCTATTTGTTTTTGTTGGGTTTTTTTTGTTTTTTTTTTCCCCCTCTCTTCTATGAGGATTATTTTTCCAGTTCCCCTCACCATGCTCTTGTATTCATGTAGATCTCCAGAAAGTGAAAGTGCATGTGTCTTCCATCCCTCCCCGACACAGGCAGATGAGTTGATATCAGATCTCCTCCACTGAATTTCCTTGTGTCTGAGAACGATTGAACGATTAGGTACTATCATTTTATGGGTAGTAATGTGTGAATAGTATTTTGGAAATTTGCACAGTATGTTTTTCAGAACAATCTTAGTTATACTGACCTCTCATGCTTAAATACTATTTCTTTAAACCACTATAGCAGCAAAAAAACATAATCGGAGGAGGCCAAAGAAACATTCCTTACAGTGCTTTGTTAATATTTTCCTGGACACAGTGAATAAGGATTAAGTGTATTATTGCATTATCTTTTCCATGTTGAAATGCTCCTTAATACGAATGTACCTGTCTTTCAGTCAATGCACTCTCCTATAATATACTTCTAGACACACTAAAAATGTTATGGTTAGCATTAGTTTATCCAAAACAAGTGAATTGATGAGGAGCAGTTGATGATCAGCTGAACTTTGTGATCCAGTTATTGGCTGAGAAGGGCAGCAAAGAGTTTAAGTCTAAGACTTTCTAATTAGTACTACTTCTTCCAAAAATCTGAAGGATTATTTTGACATTGAGTATCATTTTAATGGAGACAATTTTATTTTAAGACTCAATATTCTATAGCATGGGTGACAAACTATGGGCCAGGAGCCAAATCCACGCCTGCTGTTTTTACACAGCCTGCGAATTCAAAATGTAGAGTTTAAAATAAAGAAATGAAGTTAAAAAAATAATTTTAACTTTATTTCTGTTTTTAAAATGTAAAATCCATTATAATTGCACAGTCCATCCAAAACTAGGTAACAGACCTATTAACAGCATTCTCAGAGAACTATTCTTAAAAAATAGTACTGAAGTTTTCTAGAACATTGTCCCACATCTTAGGCACCTTTTTGGAAAAAAAAAAATCCTTGCACAGGCAATAGGTTATGATGTGTTAAAGCAATAGAGAAAATCAGGAAGACATGGATTCAAACCCTGAGTCTGATATTTACCAAATGAAGTCTGGGCAAATAATTTATCCAGTCTAGGCCTGATAAAAAGGATGAATTTGATAACATGTAAATTTCCTTTCAACTCTAAACCTATGATCCCACGGCAAGGTTAACATATTAGGATAAAAACTCTTTGATCACATTAGAAAAAGAGGGGGAAATGTGTAATTTCTAAATTATATAATGTATTAAAAAGTCTTTTTTGTTATTTTTAAAAATAGAACTTATCATAAACATATCAAAGCTATATATATACTATTGAATATTTATAGAATAATGAGGGATTTTTAAATATTCTTTATCCATTTCTATTAAATTTTTAACTGTAATATACCTACTTTCATGAAGCCTTTGTGTTTTATGACAACTTCATCTCACATAGTAAAAAGGAGTCTTTTCAGACACAAACAAAAAAAAGAATATTCTTCTTATGTAATTTTTCTCCTTTTTTTCTTCTTGCTTCTTTTATTTTTCCATTTGTTTTATTACTGCTTTATATGCATATTTATTTATCCATGTATTTATTTGTTTATTGATTGAGAATAAGACTTAAAATAAGATTTAGTAACTTAACCTAACTAGAGTGACACTATCTTCAGAAACTGATACTTCAAAGCAGTTTAAAGGATTGGTAATAATAAAATTTATATTCCATGTAAGCTCTTAATTTTCCCAAAAAACTCCCAGTACATATCTTCTGGTTACAATGTCCTGGTTTAAGTCAATAATCTTCTTATTGATAGACATTTTCTCTGATCAAGAAACTCCATTTAGACCATTATCTTTTTGCACTGATATACTGCTCTATCAAAATATCCTAGATTAACTTCTAACTTTTTCTTAAATCTCTCTTTAAAAGCTCTAATTTTATTTTTTATCTATTTTGTTGATTCTGCCATTAAGATTTTCAGCTTTTCTGAGGATTCTTAGTACTATTCCACTCCAGAGACTGCTACTTATTAGTAATGTTAAAAATAATTTTTGTTTTGGTTTAGTCATTTTTAGTTGTGTCTGACTCTTAATAACTGGATTTGGGGTTTTCTTGGCAAAGATACTGGAATGATTTGCCCTTTTCTTCTTCAACTAATTTTATAGATGAGGAAATGAAAGCAAACAGGATTAAGTGACTTGCCCAGGGTCACACAGTTACTCAGTGTCTGAGTCTGGATTTAAACTCACGTCTCCCAGATTCTAGGCCTAGCACTATATCAACTACACTACATAATGGCCATAAAATACTTTTATTTATGCATTTACATTTTCTTACATTACTTAAATTTCCTCCTGCCTTTTTTAGCAACCCACTCTGAAACAGCCACACAAAGAATATTTTAAAGCATACAGATAGATAGATAGATAATGAAATTATCAAAACATCAATAAATTAAAAACAATCTACAAATATTTGAGATATTCCACAGTGAAGTACTTTCCATTTCTACAAAGCACTGGGGAAAGATATCATGATATTCCTTCTTTGTGACTTGCTTATTCTTTTTTTTTTTTTTTAAGTGAGGCAATTGGGTTTAAGTGACTTGCCCAGGGTCACACAGCTAGTAAGTGTTAAGTGTCTGAAGCCCGATTTGAATGCAGGTACTCCTGACTCCAGGGCCAGTGCTCTATCCACTGTACCACCTAGCTGCCCCCTTGACTTGCTTATTCTTTATAATTTCCCAACATTTATTTTCACTGTTTTATATATTTTTTACATTTAATTTTTGAAGTCATTTTGCATATGTTTGTTTGTGTGCTTGTAGACTCTACTTCACTTTGCATCAAGTTAATAAAGACTTTCTATATTCTTTGTCCATCATATTCTCTCCCCACGCCAATGCATTTTCTGCTCAACTCTTAAAATGATCTTCCTAAAGCATACGTCTAACCATGTTATCTCTCTTCAACCTTAACAAACTCTAATGTTTCCCCATTGCCTCCAGGATTAAATTTTAAAACTTCTGTTTGACTTTAAAGTTCTTCATGACTTGTCGCCTTCTTGGATATTTCCTATCTTCTTTCAGCTTATTTTGCAGTACATATTCTGTTATCCAGGGACAATTGCTTCATTGCCATTCCTGGCACAAGACACTCCATCTCCCAATTCAACGCATATTAAATGGGTGTCCCCTTACATCTGGAATTCTTTTCCTCCTCATCTGTGCCCCCATTTCTGTGAAGGCAGTGCTAAAAACTTACATTTTACCAGTAACATTTTCTGATAACTAGTACCTTCCCTCATATCCAACTTAACTTGTATATATCTTGTTTGTACAAAGTCATTTGCATGTTGTCTCCTCCATTAGACTGTGAGCTTCTTGAGTGCAGATAAATATATAAATATGTATGTATGTATGTATATAGATGTGTAGGTACATCTATATACATATATATTTATATACATATATATTGTATCCTCAGTGCATAGGGCTGTTCTAGACACTTAGCAGGGATTTCATGATTATTTTTTCATTTCTTACATCAGAAAAATATTCCATAAAATTAATTTACCATAATTAGTTCAACCATTCTCCAATTATCTAAGGGGCAATATAAAGTAGTTGTTTGACACTCACACACCCTTTTATGTCCCCTTTCAAAATCAGGAAATGTGTTGGTTAACAGTTATTTCCTTCCTCTTAACAATATGCCCCATCTTTTCTTGTTTCCCTATTGAGTTTTATATATTTCATGCCAAAATTATTTGAGTTGAACCCTTATTTGTCTATTATGGATATAACAATTACAGAAAAATAGCAAGTTCTACTTTGTTCATTTCCGCACTAGTGTCTTTATCCATTCACCCTCCCTGCTCTTTTCTTTCCTCAAACTTTCTGAGCATAATCGATATCTACCCTCCACACAAAACCATGACTTAGTTTTACTTATTAAATATTCTCAATATCCTTTGAAGACATGAAAGTTACAAAGGAGACAGATTTCTTTTCCTCCTATTACTAAGGTTACCATTATATCACAATAGCACTCTTTCCAGTTACTCATACTTTTTTTTTTCTTTTTTATATTTCTCCAGACTCTAATGTTTATAGTTCATATTTCATGTTCAGCTGTGGTCTTTTCCTCAGAAGTGTTTACAAGTCCTCTAGTCCATTTAAAAGTCATTTTTTCCCCATAGGATTATACTCATCTTTGCAGTGTAAGTTATTCTTGGTAGTGAACCAATAGGTTTAGTTTGTTTGTTTGTTTTTCCTTTTGGAATATAATACTCTAAGATCACCTCTTATTTTAAGTAGTAACTGCCAGGTGTTGTGAGAGATCCTGATGGTAGTCCATTGGTATATGAATAGCTTCTTTCCATTTACAGTATTATTTTCTTTAACATAAAAACTCTGGGTTTTAGCTGTGACATTCCTGGGAATTTGGCTTTCAGAGTTTCATTGAGAAAGTGATTGGCAAATTCTTTCCATTTTCATATTGGTTCTAATAGTGCTGGGCAGTTGTCTCAGGATTAAAAAAAATATTGTCCATGATCAATAGATAAATAGATACAGATAGTCATATAGTTTTCAGACAGTTCAATAATGTATGTTATAATTCCTTGACATTTATTTTTGTAATTATATTGTTGTTGATTTTTGGAATTAGTTTTAATATTTCTTGATATAAAAAAGTTAAACAATTTTGCTTGCTAGACAGTAAGAGTTATTGATTTCTATTTTATCTACTCTAGTTTACAACCTTTATTTCTACTAGGTATTCATATAGTCTTTGTCATTCCTTGTAGTTGTTACAGCATAATTTTCTCATTTTGGAAGTATTTAAAATGTTTTCAATAATTATTTAATACTAGTTGATTTTATTATCTTTATAATTTTAATTCCTGAATAGAGGTTTTGTATTAGGTCTAGGTTCTTCTCCCTTCCCCACCTCTACTTTTGGGTGGGGCAATCAGCCCAGCTTGTTTTTTCTCTGGCTACCCTGAATTCCAGAGCTTCCCTTCCCGACCCCCCACACCCCTACACATCCCCACCCCCAGTTCCTTCCCAGTAATTACTGTCCTCAAAGTCTTAGGTTTTCAAGGCCGTCTTTGGTGCCTTGGGAAAGTGAAAGTGATAGTAACATCAGACGTCCTGGGGCTGGGCTGTCCCAGTTTGATCTCTAAGGTGTACTGCAGTGGAATTTACTACTATCTGTTGCCAATCTCATGAGATTCAGAGATTCCCATCTCTCCAGCTTTCTGACCACTCTGGTCTTTTTCCAGAAAATCCTCCATTCCTGTTGCTTCATGAATACAGAACTTCATAGCTACACTCAACATTCTGGTTCTACTAGGAGGGAACCCTGATTTGTTGTCATCTTTACTGAGAAGTTGCAGGGGGAGGGAGAAAGAGACTGATTTCTGATTTCCTATTATTCTTGGGTTTCTAACAACTTTTGATAAATTTATGAAGTAGAAGTAACAAATTACTAAATTTCTCTTTGGGTTTCATGATCATTATTTTGTCTGGAATGGATTTCACAGTTTGTTGGACCTGGTATGTAAGAGGTGGGTGGTCTGTCTCCTTTTCAGGTAGTAATCTGATCCCTAACTTTATAATTATAAATTTGTTCAAAAATTCTTTGTTATGTGTCAGGAACTGTGCTAGGTTGAGAAGATAGAAAAAACAAAGATGAATGATACCTGCACCTAAAAGTACTTATATTACATTGGTGGGGAAAAAAGAATATGTACCCAGAAAAGTAAATAAAAAGTATACACAAAGTACCTACAAAACAATGTCATGAGAGAAAGCAATAACAACTGAGAGTTAAGAAAAGGCATTATTTACAAGATTCTATAGGACTTGAGATGATTTTTTCTTTGGGGGGAAGGATATACATTCAAGAGTTGGAGGTTAAAATGGAATCCATTACAGAAAATAGAGACATCCTGTGTAAAGGTACAAATATGACAGATGGAATGTTACATATGGAGTATGGAAACTAGACCTTTTAGTGTAAAATAAAGTGTGTGAAGGGGAATAATGTAGAGTGATCCTGAAAAGTTAGATTCTAGACATACTGAAGAGATTTATGTGTCAAATATTCCTTAGTCAAACCTCCTCGACTAAATTCTAACCAAGTGTCAATATGCCAAGCAAAGGTTCTGCAATAATTCAGTGTTTTCATTATGCACTCTGAATATATTGCCTGCTCTTTAAAATATTGTGGCCCATTGGTCTTTGTACGTTTTCTTGGAGTTGGCTGACTAGTTTTGAGTCTCTTAAGCAGGACTGATGAGAGGCCTTATTGTTCTTCAAACATGTCCAAATATTCATGAGCCTGTGGAAAATACTGTTCACAGATTTTCTTGGCAAAGATACTAGAATGGTTTGCCATTTCCTTCTCTAGTATATTAAGGCAAAAGGAGCTTAAATGACTTGCCCAGGGTCACATAGTTATTAAGTATCTGAGGTCACATTTGAACTCAGGTCTTCCTGACTTCAGGCTCAGTGCTCTATCCACTGAGCCACCCAGCTGCCTCCAATAACAATTCTTATTAAAGAGCAACTGATCCGAATATCAAGGCAAAATGTGTTAGTGTTATCTTGCCCCAATACTGCTCATCTTCATCTTGTGCTTTTCACTTTCTGAAGTCCAAGAAATTTCACAGCTGCACCATGTATCCTATAATGGCAATATTCCTAACTTAGAGATATTCACAACTAAGAGATTGCTCCAAGTACCCTTATGTATAGGATTCTCTGCTGTCTTATCCCTTAACACATGAAAAAGTAATCAATGAAACAAAATTAGGTAGTAATAAAAATCATTCCATTAGGTAAAAATGAGTCCATTATAGAATGCTTACATTGACTCTTGTTCTATGAATATCTAGACAATCTTAGCTTTGTAGAAAAGGAATTTGAAAAGTAGTTAAAATCCCCCAAAACACTATTAAAATACCCCTAAAAATTTAAATACATACCCATTGTGTGTATGTTTGTGTGTATGTGAGAAACTAAGAGAGAGAGAGAGAGAGAGAGAGAGAGAGAGAGAGAGAGAGAGAGAGAAAGAGAGAGAGAGAGAGAGAGAGAGAGAGAGAGAGAGAGAGAGAGAGAGAAACGGAAACAGAGAGAATTATTTTTCTAGTGATTTCTTTCCGTCCATTCAGTCTGGAGATCTGATGACCTACCACCCCTTCTTCCACAATTCAGTACTATCAATTGTCCTCAAAGTTTTTGAGAATGCCTTCTTGCATAAACCTTCCTTGTTTCATATCCTCAGAATTTGTAAGCTCTTTCATTTTCTAAAAATTTGTTAAGGGGTGACTGATTTCTCATACAATGACTGCTTAATTCAAATAGGTACATAGGTCCTGTTCACATTTGGCTTTGATTGCTTGTTTCAAGTATTCAATCTAGTGTTCTTATCTTAGGGAGGTAATTTTAAAAGGTGGGGCAATCAATGAAGTCCCTCTCCGGACATAGCTCTTTTGATCCTTACAAAAATACTATATAGCAGGTGCTCTCATTATTTCCACAAAACTTCTGAGGAAAGGACAAAAGAGAGAGGTTGGGTTGCCCAGAATCACACAGTAAGGAAACCCAGGTCTTCCTGACTCATTAGTCCAGTGCTTTATCTGTTATGTCATTCTACTTCTTTCTAGCTACAAATGATCAGTTGATTGATAGTATGGAAATAAGAGCTAAGTAACTACAACAACCATCTCCACCAATAATAGGAAGGTATTATAAAACATAATTATTTCACATCATTGATAGTAGTTCATTATATTGTGAATTATTGTTACTAGCAGAGAGAAGGGCAGAGGTGTGGTAAGAGTACTTGCAAAAATAAAAGAAAAAAAAGAAAAATATTGGTTGTTGGAGGGTATGTGGGAAAACTGGGACGCTAATCCACTATTGGTAGTGTTGGGAACACATCCAACAATTCTGAAGAGCAATTTGGAACTATGTCCAAAGGGTCATAAAATTGTGTGTACCCTTATATCCCCCAATACCATTGATAGGTTTATATCCCAAAGACAGACCAAAAAAGGAGAAAAAAATTATTTGTACAAAAATATTTATAGCAGTAGCTAAGAATTAGAAATCAAAGGAATTCCTATCAATTGGGCAATGACTAAACAAGCTGTGGTATATGATTGAAATATATAAGAAATGGCAAGCAGGTTGATTTCAGAATGACCTGAAAAGAGTTATATGAACTGAAGTATAGTGAGGTGAGTAGAACCAGGAGAACATTGTCACAGTGACAGCAATATGGCTCAATGAGCTGGGAAAGACTTCACAATTCCCACCAATATGATGATTCAAGATAACCCCAAAGGACTAATAATGAAACATACAATTTACCTCCAAAGAAAGAACTGATATTGAAGACAGACTAAAGAATACTATTTTCACTTCCATTCTTTTCTTTTATTCAAGTTTTCTTAAGCAAAATGATTAATATGGTAACATTTTATATAATTGCACATGTATAACCTATAAATACTTACTGCCTCAGGCATGGGGGAGAGGAAGAAGGAAAAGAGGGAGGGGGGAGAAATAGAATTTGGAACTCAAAACTAAATAGAAATGTTTATTTTTAAAAAGACTATTTGTAAAAAAACTTCTGTAATATTGTCATGAGAGTTCAAAATATCCATGAACAAATAGACAAGTTTTAACAATTTTGCTTTTTTGCTTCAATTGTCAATATATAAAAGGACTACACAAGACCCAAAACTACTCATCCTGGTAATTATTTTTACTGTATTATTAAAATTTTATCAGTCACTTTCTTAAGTCTAGACAGTATCGTCAAGCTTAAATAGAAATGAGTGCCATTTAATAATAAATAAGAATCCCTATTGGGAGCATATTTGCTTTTATTTCATTTTATTTCATTTTCAATTCCAATTTCTTTCCCTCCTCAATCCACTTCCCTCATCTATTGAGAAGGCCAAAAACAATTCTGTCTTCCTAAGCTGCCCTGGGCTGGACAAATGACTCACCATTGTTTTTTAAGGGGGTGAGGGTTGGCTCTCACAATCAGAATTTAATTTGGTGTATTTTATAGGTTGTTGTATAGAAGGTATGTTGGAATATCTAGGAAAAAGTCTGACTCCACTCCCCCAACTTGATCATTATAAAATAATGGAAGTTAGAGGAAACTTTGATTTAAAAAAAAATCTGAATTAGTAGAATTCAAATTAATGTAATTTATCTCATATCCATTTATAATACTTTCTATTTCTAAAAGTTCAAATAATGAAATAACATTATTTAAACATTATAGTTAATATTGCATGGGTTTGCAAAGTATATTTGTGTAATCTAAAATACCTAGATAAAACAGATAATTAAGATGATAAAATAAAACAATGTTTTGAATAATATTATAAACCTGTATTCTTGAAATAGTTGTAAGTTTAAGTAATCATGCTTATTCAATACTATTGTACTAATGTATATCTTGCCACTGGACCCAGAAGGTTCTGGAGGAGAGAGTAAGACTAGTAACTTTGGACTTTCTGGCTTAAATCCAATTTCCTGAAATTAATGATGTCACCTCCCTAATGTCATAGTCCTCTTTGATAAAGGACAAAAAGCAAAATTAAACAAACCAAAACCCTAAAAATGAATTTAAAAGGTTTAAGTACAGTAGATATGTTTTTAAAGACTTTGCTTTCTAAAATTGTTAACATCATTTATTCTATTGTATTATTGTGATAAGCAGCATTATTTTAAATGGAACTGTTGGCTCTGCCAGAATTTTCCAAGAGCAGGATAAAAGAAAGACTAATTTAAAATTTAAAAAGAAATAACCTTGACTAACCAATTTATGTAAGACATATATTCTATACTCTGTTCCCTCTAGTAAGAGAAAAAGAAATATACATTTAACAAGCAAATCTGCTCTTTTAAAAATTATTGTAATTTTTCATAATCCATGAGAAGCTTTTCCTAGTATATGTGTCAAAATACATAAGAATGAACTTAACTAGTAAAATTGAGGGGGGGGGAAGCATACCAAATTCCCTTAGATTTAAAGGGGACTCTACATGTATAAAAATGTTCCACCTATCCCTGGCATTCACTGTCCTTGAAAACCTTCATTATCAGATGATCACAGAACCATATAAGCCCTGTCCAACTAGAACAAGAATCTCTTTGGGCAACCTGCACAACTAGTAATGTCTCTACTAGAACTTGTCTTCAATTTTTAGGTTTGAGAATGCAGGGCTACCTGCAAACTATGATAAAGCATATAGTAAGAATTTAGTGGTAGAGTTAAACTATAATAAAGTTTGACTTAAAAAGATATACTTGAGGAAAACTTGGTTTTGAATCTATAAAATACTGTATTTTTTTCTGCAACTAGAATGAGACTTCCATATACAAATATAGCATATCTAATCTATGTTTGTGTGTATATGTGTGTGTGTATATGTATATATACATACATACATATATTATATATAAAACCTTATACAATAACAATAGGTAATAACAACACACTTTATGTTAAAGGATATGTCCTCTGGGAATGGGGAAGTTAGTTCAGGAAGGACTATGAAATAATTGGTGTCAAATCTTGCCCTAGATTCTATCAAAATAGTATCATACTAGTTACCTGAACCGTAGACAAAAGTCACATACCAACTTTGTCCATTTTCTGACTAGAAGTATTTGGTCTATATCCCAAACTCCTCCCAACCCTCACAAATAGACAAGACAAGATGGGTGTTGCCGTTAATGTCCATGTTCCATCCCCAACCTAAATATAAGACCAGTGACTTATACTCCAAGCACCATATATGCTAATTCCAAGGATTCACAGTAGCTCACACAAAAAGTTAGATCAAAAAGGGAAACCATGTTTATTGCACAGGAGGACTGGTTAATTTACAACCACATAAATAAATAATGACTTGTAAGGCCATTGCCATGGCATTTTATGTTTTATCTATCTTCCCTGTCACAAAACTAGTCATTCTAGTGAGTTTATTTACTTTACTTACTTACTTATTTACTTACTTTGTTGTTATTGCTGTTGTTGTTTGGCCCTTTGTTCTTGAAAAGGACCATGACAGACATCATGACTTGTAATGAAGTGGATTTAAATGAGGAATGGCTATGCAAATTCATCAGTCTCTCCTCTGCAGCCACCTGAGTCCAGTGGCAAGATATACATCAGGACAACTGGAAATACCCCTGGATGGTTGAGGCTATTCAAGTTAAATGACTTGCCCCTCCCAGGGCTAATAAGTAAGTATCTGAGGCCAAATTTGAACTCAGGCCCTCCTGACTCCTGTGTCAGTGATCTAGCTGCTATACCACTTAGCTGCCCAATGAGTTACTTATGTACGACTTTTAGGTAGCATAACTCTTATGCATTTGTATGTTGTGACTGAAAGTAGCTTTCCTCAGAGCATGGCCAACTATTGCTGCACCTACAGAAAAATATGTCTTAGTTCACATGTAGGCACGTCAAGACTGCTTCTATGCTAAGAACAGGTAAGAACAGTGATTCAGAGGCAGCCACAGAAATATAGGACAGATATCAGAAGTTTCAACCTATCTCTCTAATCTTGCTCAAGTAAATCTTAAGAATAATCAGCATTTTAAAAAATGGTAGCCACATGTATACCCTAATATCTGTATGAATTTAGTAGCATTCAATTATTACAAGGCCACATTAACACTGCATTGGAAACTTGGTTACAATTGAGTTATTTCCTTTATCAATGACTATTAAAGAAAGT
Source organism: Dromiciops gliroides (assembly GCF_019393635.1). Taxonomy (NCBI): domain Eukaryota; kingdom Metazoa; phylum Chordata; class Mammalia; order Microbiotheria; family Microbiotheriidae; genus Dromiciops; species Dromiciops gliroides. Next base: position 139,129,322 of record NC_057863.1, on the reverse strand, counting down.
AACAAATTCTCATTCTGGCATTGATAATCATTCTAGACCTTGATCAATGTACTTTTAAGCCTAACTTCATACAATGTCCTCTAATTTACTCTGTATTCCAGCAAAATGAGACCACTAAAAGTTTCCCTACATGTGTTCCACACTGTCCCAGCTGTGTATCGTTATTTATAGTCTTTTGTTAGGTTGAGATATTCTCCTTTTCTTGCTGATAATGTACACATCCTTCAAAACCCATCTCAAACCATTTCTCCTTGTTGAAATAATTTCTAGTCTTCTCATTTAGGCATAATCTCTCCTTTAACATTTTCAAAGTATATTGTTTGAACCTTTTTATTCAATTGTCTTTTATGGAATTTGTTTACTTGTATTAACCACAGATTGGGAGACAAGTACCCTCCTGGCAAGGTTCTGCTATTCATCTTTGTGTCTAGCATAGGCCTGAATCTTTGTAAGCATTTTATAAAACATGAATTCAATAGATATTTGTTGAGTTGATTTAAACACAAAACTTAGTTATCTGCAAGAAAAGGACCTGTTGTCTTTTATACACAAATGGGACAGAATGGAAAATGAAGAATAAAAGGAAAATGCTTTGAGAATCCCGGTCCATTATTTACCCGTAATGGTCTCCTATTATCTATGCATTCAAGCAGAAAAAAAAGACCTGGCTTTGTAGGGATATTTACAAAAGGATTTAAGGGAGAAAGAAACTTAAAAATGGGAAGGAATTAACTCCCTTAACTTCTAGTTATAGTAACAGGGAACCTGTATGGTTCCCCCGAATTTCTATGGGTTTATGATGAAAGTTCTTTTGCTTTAAGGAAGTTGATAAGTCTATGTGTGTGGTTGTGTGTGTATACACACACACACACACACACACACACACACACACGTATGCATTTACATAAATATAGAGAAGTACAGATATAAATACACAGACACATATTTTAGAGGAGAAATCTATGTAGGTCTATATAAGCATATGTGCATATTTCTATATGCACATATATGTACTGAATGTGTACTTTTGTTTTTGTTTTTGTTTTGTTTTGTTTTGTTTTTGCAGGGCAATGAGGGTTAAGTGACTTGTCCAGGGTCACACAGCTAGTAAGTGTCAAGTGTCTGAGGCCGGATTTGAACTCAGGTATTCCTGAATCCAGGGCCGGTGCTTTACCATTGCGCCATCTAGCTGCCCCAAATGTGTGCTTTTAAATGGTATAAAGAAGAAAATATAATTGGGAAGTTTAAATTATTTTACACTTAATTTTCTTAATTCTGAAAAATGCTTCAAAAAATCAATTTTAGCAAGATTGGGGCAACCAGTTTTGTACATTATGTTGACAGTTTCTGAATATACCTTCTCAGATCAATGGATTTATTGTAGGAAGTAGTTATATGATCAAACATCATCAGACTTTTCCTTGTGAGATTATGTAAAAACTATCATTTATGCATCTAAATGTTGCTCTTTGAAGAATCAGAAAGCTAAGATTACAAATGCACTTCTTTCAGTAATGAATCAATAATAGATAGAAGTGTTTTTTTCCAGAAAATTTCAAAAATCAACTAGAGGGATAGTATAGTTAAGATAGAGGCTTCCTTGAACTTTAATTAATTATTCAAACATCATATTTTTTACATTGATAACATTTATACTTGTTGTTGACCATCTTTCATTTTCAAAGACAAGCAGTGTCTTCACAGGTGACAGATTGACTTGCAGGTAAGTAGGATTTAAGTGAAGCAGAGTTATACAAAGTTATCATCTTCACTATCTCTTCCAGAGTTATTTAAGTCCAGTAGTAAGACAAAAGTCAAGATGACTGGCCTTGCTCAGGATGCAGTAAATGACCTCAGTATTTTTGAAATATGACCAAGTTCTAAGCATTCCACAGTGCCTGCTTCAGCTGCTTTCATGGCTGTTGGAACAAATTGTTTTCATCCACTCATTCCACCTAGGGAAGTCTTCACATGCTTGGGGTGGACACCCTTCTAACTCACTGATGGTTTGAGGCCTGTCCGTTACCCTCAACCTGATTCAACCTGTCTTCTGAGTCAACTTTTTAGGGATGTGGCTGCTCATCTTGATTTACTGATTAATAGGAATATATATATATATATATATATATACACACACACACACATATATATAATTTTTTCTGGCTCAAGAATTTTCTGGCACAGTTTTTGCACTCCTAAATTAAATTGTTATATTTATATGTAACAACTACCAGTTTCATAATTAATAAGAAAAAGAAAGGCTACATGATGCCAGAATTTCTGTCTGTTGTTGCTTTAAGCCATGAGGAACATAAGTGAAAATGCATATCATTTCTTTCCCTTATACTTTACTCCTTGTTTTTATACTTATAATTAATACATAAGCATTTATATTAATGAAGTTTTGAAACTTAAAACTACACCAACAGTTTTAGAATGTTTTGTTTAATACTGAGACTTTCAATTAGGATTACAGAAGATTTTGGAACGAAAGAGTAGCTTATATGTGGAACAATGTAATAATGCACCAAGGGAGGTTATTTCCTTAAAAAGTTTATTACTGTTAGTTGTCTTCCCTACTTCCCCCCCCCCCACAATAGAGGATTAAGGTCCCTGAGGGCAGGAATTGTTTGGGTTTTTAATTTTCTTTTCTCAGCTCCTAGCTTCCCCAATGACTCACCTTTAACAGGTACTCTTTGAAAGTTGAGTGAAGGCTAATTTACATGATAGGCATTTTACATCAGAGAACTCTGCAGGCACCCATTCAACACAGCACCCTTAGTCATATTGCTCAAGTATAACTGATTGGTTTTTATCTTTTTTGGAATGTGGCATATTGATTTTTAAGAGAAAAAAAGCATATAGATATGAAAATGTGTGTCCATATCATTAGCAAGATAGTACTTCTTGGCCAAAGCATCTATGAAAAAGGAAACAGTTCATAGCAATCTGTAAGCAAAGAAAGTGATATTTGACTGTTTGTAAGCTGCTTAGAACTAATCCCTGCTGAATTCTTTTATCTGCTGGACCTTGCTTTACTAATTATGAAACACATCTGGTCTACTCATTTTTTTTGGCATTTTTCTCCTCTGAACACCCTGCCAGCATCAATACAGACTGATTTTTTGGCCAAAGACCTATGGTTCTGAATTAATTTCACCCTGCCCTAAAAACCAGCCAGTCACGGGAGTCAGGCTTAGGCAGGCCACAACAATTTGAATTTGAGGAAAAAAAATCTAAATTAAATATCAGTATTATTGGAATGAAAGGATAGTGGAAAAAAAGCATAAGTAATAATTACTGATCTCATCCTATTTCAGTATGTCTGTCCCCTATATGTGCCAATTTATGTCTCACCATCCACAAGTTTTATATGTATGTGTATAGAAATTAGAACAAATACATTTCCTTCTTTTATAGACAATAATTTGTTTTAAGTTATTTGCTTTATATCTCATTATTTACCAAATATAACACTCCCCATCTCTTATTGAGTGACCCACATCTTGAAATAAAAGTTGAAAAAGAAGAAAAAGGAAGTTCAGCAAAATTAACCAAAAGCCTTGACCACATCTGAGAATAATCAATATTCTATGAATTAATGAATGCATTAAAAACTTACATGATTATTACATACAATGTACTGTGCTAGATCTAGTCAATAAATATTAAACAGTCGGCATATGCTTTGCATTGAGCTAAGTGATGAAAGACAACAAAAATCCTTGCTAAATATATATATATATATATAAAAATAACAGCCATTACCCAATTAATAAATGGTCAAGGGATATGAACAGGAAGTTTCTTTTCCACATCTTCAGGAGCTGTGGACTCTCAGGATTGTGCAGCAGTACTTCCTGAGGTAGTTCCAGATCATACTTGACCAAATATTGAACCTCTGCATTGTGACTTCAGTGAGGTGGGATCAAAACAGGCCTCCTAGTCTGGGAAGTACTGCTAGCATTGGGAATGGGCCTGTCTTTGGCAGTTAGTGGTGGAGGGTATGGTGAGTGTCTGCTACACAAATGCTGCCTTCCTTAATGATGGCTGGCAAAGTATGAAGTGGGGCGGGGTGGGGGGGGAGGTTAGAACTAAATCCATTTGCCATAAGTTTGCTGTTATTTCAGAGATTCTTGTGAATAGGGTCTTGGGTCATATCTACCTGTGTCTGTTGGAAGGTGATGGTAAAAATGGTTGCTCATCTTTAGTACCCATAATGTCTCATTTCTTCACTGAAGGTAGGGAAGGGAAATTTTTAGTTTTCTGACTACAAACTTAGTCATTTTAGTCACATAACATTCTATTAAAAATTTTATATGAACATGTGGATAAATAGATGATAGATATAGATGTATAGATATACATTATGTACACATATGTATAGAAAACATTTTAAGCATTGAAGAACCCCATGCTTCCCTCTTCATAGTCTTATATTGAGTTTTATAAATTTTCTTCTTCTTACTATTTAAAATTATGGCTATAGATTTTTAATCTATATGAAGAACCCATAAATGGTCATTAAATAGGTATTGTCTTAGGCAACAGCTATAGCCTAATGCATAAAGGATTAGCTTTTAACAGAGTTCAAGATTATATGAGTTCAAATTCTGCCTACAAAAAATACTTACTGCGTAACCCTGGGCAAATGATTTAAGGTCTCTGGGCCCCAGGAAAAACTCTAAGATTATAAGTTGTAGACAAGTTGCTGTTTTGCATTAGTAGAAAAAATTTTCCCATGGACTATTTTCCCCACTGGTAAAAATCAAAAGCTAGATTAAAAATAACAATAAATATGCGTTATGTGTAAATACATTCCTTCATTGGATATGTAGTTTATGATCATTAAATTAACTCTTTTTTGAGATTTTATAAAACAATTTAAGCAGACGAGGTAATCATATATGTATATATATATATATATATATAACTAAAATAACTTTTATTATTGCATTCCTTAACACAATTTTCATTTTTAACTTCTACAGTATTTGTCAACACACATTTTTTAACTTCACCTTTTTCTTACTGAGTTTATAAATAAAATAAGAAGATTGTGTGTGCACATGTACATGCACACATACCTGCACAGTATTGTGAAGATAAAATAAATTACTGGCAATCTGGAAATTAGAGGAAAATGGATTTAATATCTTATTGTTTAAAGACAAAAGCTCTTTCCAGTGAGTCACTTCATGTTGAAGTACTTTGCATTCACAATATATATTTTTACAAGACACCTGGAAAAGATGTCATTTTCATAGAGACCTCACACAATTTTTTGTTTGTTTGATTTTTTTCTTTTTTGAAAATCAAACTAGTGCTAGATATTTACATAAAAGAAATGATATGGAAAACACAACAGGCATTTCATGTCACATTTCAAATGGTTCTTTGTCAACATGGCTTCTGTCTTCTCAGCTCAATTGGTTAAGGTCTAATAAAGAAGAATATTTTGTTAAACAAAATTTAAAAATTTACATTTTAAAGAACAAATGTCTTTTTAAATTGACCTGTCTTCTAATTTTTTTTTTCTGACTGCCTTTCCAGCCTTATTGAATATTACCTACTTTCATATACAGTGCTACAGCCAAACTGGGATTTTTTGTTGTTTCTTCTATGTGGCACACCATAGCCCACTCGTGTGACTTATAATGGATTATCTCCATTTCCTGGAAGGTATACACTCATTAATTCAACATCATGGAAGTTTTACTTTCCTTCCAAGATCATCTCATTTGTACCCACCTCATTTTTTGACACCCCCCCCCCAAAAATCACCTCATGTTTATTTTGTATGGACCTATTCCTGTATCAACATTGTTTGCTCCCTGGCTAAACGATAAGATTCCTGACACCTGGGATTGTTTCACTACTGTTTGTATCACCAAAACTGTCTATACTCATCTATCATTTAAGAAATATCTTATTGGTTAATTGATGAAGGGATACATGTATGCAGGGAGCTGATAAGTGCTGACAAGCTAATCAGTTTGTGTTACTTAGAAAATATCCCAAATTCTTCTTCCATGATGGATATAAATAGCATCACTTGTCTAGTAGCTATAGAAAAGCAACACTGTAGTATCCTTGCTGTTACAGCATTACTGACTGATCCCTTACAGTTGTCATATTTTCCTTTTTGGTTTGGGAGAGGTTATTAAATGTTTTTTCATTAACTAATCAATCTCTTTCTGAGATTTAAGGTACTGGGCTTTAAAGCAAATAAGAGTAGTCAGGGATTATTAAATAACTATCACCAAGTTAGGATAATTGGATTAGTAAAAATATGAAAGCAATGTCTGATAGCCTAAAATTTCATATGTCAAATGAAACTTCCATAGGGCATGTTGCTTGTTAATGAAACTTTCATTATAATGGGAGAGTTTCATATTATCACAAGGTTAAGCTAAATTTAGACAGATATACAAGTATAAGTATTCAAAAGTTACTGTTTTTCTCTCAAATTTGCAAATAGAAAAAAATTCTTTAAAATATTCAGACTTTTAAAAGCTACCATTATGTGGGCTAATTTTCCTGGATTTAGAGGCATAAAATATAAAAATATGTTTTGTAGGTATATTTGTAAGGCATCTTTGGTGTGTTGCAATGCTTGAGAAATCAATTTCAGGAAAGTGAATTTTATTTATTAACTAATTTAATCTCAGCCCCTCCCCAAACTACAATATAGTTTACAAACAACTTCAAAACTATGCTAATCTTTATAAAGAAGAGACTTTCTTTATATTATATTAGGTTTTATACATCTTTACAGAAACAGGAATAAAACTACTGAGATCTAGTTTAAAATGCTGACAACTTCTTCAGGTAATCAAAGATCAGATAAACTCAATTATTGTCTGGCCTTTATTAAAAGCTGAAATATTTTTTTTATTTGTGTCTTGGCCAGTTATATGTTCCAGGTCTCATATAGGTGAATTATTTTATACAATTGAACTTGTGAACTGAAACATATATTTTACAGAATATGTACAGAAGTTTTAAAAAAGGAATATTTTTTGTCATCTTTCATCTTTTCCGAAAGGAAAATGGCTTCAGTATTTGCAAGCTAGCTTTTCATCATGTTTTCTTGCCTTTCAATGCCTGCTGCTGACAGTATAACATTTTCAGAAAACAAAATTATTCCTTTATAACTTAAAGTTAAATCCTTAAAAGCACTTAAAATCACTACAGGAGTAGAAGGTACATTATAAGTCAGCTCACCCAGGAAAGTAAGAACAGAATTTCCCACCGTAATCTGTCTTATGTTTTTATTAAGGCCAACTTCTGAAAAGCCTTGGTCAGAAAACTCTTTTCAGTCTGTCTGAATATCATAGGGATAAACTTTTTTTAAAAAATCCATTTTTAATTTGTTTTTAAGTTTGTGTTCTTTCTTGTACTTTTTTCTATCTATAATTTTTCAATCTATTTCATTCTTTTCAAATAAAAATCAATACTAGACAAAACTTGCCATAAGGAAACACCCATTTACTTTGGAAGAGTTATGAAAAACTGAATAATTTTAAACCCATAATGGAGTCCAGATACTTATATATTCTCAGATAGACAAGCAAATTATTCAAGTACCAATCCTCATTCCCATGCCCCACCCAACCCCATTTTTTTTTTTTTTAATAAAAGTACCAAACTGCTCTAATCATTCCTTTCTGGGCTCTTTCATGGATATGCTAATTATTCTCTTCTCTCCCAGTCTTGTAACACCAATCTCTCCCCTCCACTCAGTTGCCAAGATCCTCTTCCTGATGCATACCTCTGTCCATTTCATTACCCTATTGAATTCAATTGCTTCTAATATTCTCTAGCATAAAACACAACCTCCTTAGACTTTGTTTTTGCCTTTTATTTCTCTCCCCACCAAAAAAAGGTTATATAATTTTATATTTCATTAATAGGTATAGAATGGCTGGTATCGAAATAGGAAATAGACATTCTGTGTTCTCTTTTGATCAGATATATGTAGATTCTATAGACACACACACACACACACACACAGAAATAATAAAAATGCTTCCACCAGGAATGAACCCTGTAAATATTATTTTATGGAGTAAAATGTGGAATCACAGATTTTAAGAGGTATATTGACAAAGTGGAATCTTTACAGGGTAAAACAACCATCATTTGGAAGGTATTTGAAAACTATCAGAGGAATGTTTAGCCTGTATAATAAAGACTTGGGTGGGGGTGGCACATAATAGCTGTCTTCAAAATTTTGAAAGACAGTCTGTCATATGGAAGACAGATTATATTTTTTCCTGAGAGTATATCTAGGAGCAATGAGTAAAATATAAGGAGGCCAGTTTTGACTTAATATGAAGAAGAATCTTAAAGAAGTGCACCATTTGAGAATTTAAACAAACTGTTTGGACTGACAGTGTTAAAATGAAATGTTAAAAAGAATTCAACAAGGATTCACAGAAAATAGGCCCTATAATAATCTGCAAGGTCAGTCTCTACTTATAGCCAAGGATCTTGAAGAATACTATATGATGATAGATCTTTCCCCATCCTGCAGTGTATTTTGGTCCTTAAAATTTGACATGACTTATCTGTAGTCTTTCATTGTAAAAGCAGTCAAATGGCTGATAACATGCTTATGCCAACTCTAAATGAAATTAAGTAGACTGCAATATTCCCAAATAGTCAAAAGAGTTAAGTATCAGGAGAATTGTCAATAACAAGCCTTGTAATTGAAATAGATATGGGGATATTTGCAAGGTTAGGCAGCTGGGCAAGAACGTAGGAGAAACAATGAACAAAGAGCACTTAACATATTCCTAGCATGGGAAAGCAGGTGCACCAGTGTTTGTGATGCTATGTCTATAATGTTGTAGCTTAAGAAAGGTCCCCAAGTCCCTTGACCTTTGTTCATCCAAGCATAAGCTAGCAAGAGCAAATAAATGAAGGGAGCCAATTTATAAAGAACATTGTCATGTGTCACTGTGGCTCAGGACAGGGTATGTGGTATACTCTGCAATATCATGGGAATTTAGGAGGTTACCTACTTTCCCATAAGCATTCACTCTAGGAGTTGAAAATGATGTTAACTTACAGCAATTATAGAAATTGAATCAAAGGGATGGGACGTGTATATGCAATAAGAAGGAACTAAAAGCTAAGATGAAAATGGTGGCATGTCAAAAGGTCTTGTTTTCTCTATTTGGTGGCAAAGTTTGTCAGCCTCAGTGGTGGATAAAATTCTATGGGTAATTTCTAGAAGGAAATATGATCTAATACATTTGGTAAGATTTACCTAGGATGCAAATGTGCCTACTCTGTTTTTGTCACTGGTATGACTAAGCAAGTTCTTTGTACTGAACCTAAACTCAGATTGAATGAATGTTGAAATAGAATGTTTCCAAGCATTTAAATTGTTCATGAAAAGATCTGGGATTCTGCAAAGGGAATTCTTTCATTGGAAAAAGTTAGACCACATGATATTTAAGGTGTATTTCAATACAACAAAGCAGAAAATAAAGCAAAATGAAGATACATATCATATCTTTAGCATCTACTATGGTAAAGAATACTATTCTAGGTGCTGATGAGAATATAAAAAACGATTAAGACTTATCTGGAAGTCCCCAAAGTCAATGAAATTGCAGGTGTAGTCCTTATCTCTTGCCTTCAAGAATATTATTATCATCCAGGCATCAATTAATAATGACTGATGGAATACTTACTATTTATTAGGCATTGTACTGAATACTGGGAATACAAAGATAAGGGGGAGGGGAGTTTCTCCATTCTTATCCCAGGACTTATACTTCATTCATATATCTCTACCTATGTTTTGTCCTTTTCTACTTTTTCTTTACTTGCATTTACTTGGATTATTATTGGAAAAACAGTTAAGAAATGAGCAGACCTTGAACAAGACTACTTGATTGCTACCAAAAAAACCTGGGAAAACTTCCATCCTAGAAGCTGGTGAAGCATATAGCTTCATGAACTCAAAACCAGCATATAAAAGTTTAAAGTGAACTGTAGCATTGTTACATGATAATGCTTACTCTTTTTTAAGAGATGAAAACTTTCCTGGGAATAACATAGTTAGGTGAGTCTTGAAACCAAGGTACATTTGGATTGCAGAAGAAATATTTTATCAAATAGCTAATCAAAGCGTTTTTACTATATCTCAGTGCATTTCTCCAAACTTTTCTTTTACAAAAATTTTTTTTTGCTGGAACTACACAGACAGCCCTTAATGGCAAGTTTATACAAATGCTTGTGAAGTCAAACTGTTTAGACCAATTAAATTATTATCCTTCAGATGTATCAGTTATTATGTTACTTATGAAATTGCAATGCTGTTATGTTGTTTGTGGTTTGGAATATGAAATGTTTGGCTCCTTTTTACAAACATCAGGTCTTTTTCAGGTTATTAGCATTATGCTTCTATACAAAAGACAGGTTAATATTAAGAATCATACTAATATTCAGTTGCATTTTAAAGACAGATTCTCTCAGGGTTAGAAACTCTAAGGGCTCAAAATATGCTCTGATAGTTAAATTGGAAACTTTGGAAGGGGAATTAGTGCGTCTCGGGTTACTGATATGCCACTTATAGGTAATTAAAATAACAATTATTAAATACAATAAATAAAATTGGAATTTTTTAAGGATTTAGATTGCTGGTTCATCCATGGCATCACTGGAAATAAATTAAGCACTAAGACAATTGAATTCATTATTATAAACAGCTTTGTGTTTTGATCTAGAGTATTATTAATAAATAAGAATATTAATATTGATACATATTTGAACAATTGTCTTTTTCCTTAAAAGACTGTCTTGATAATGAATGAGAATACTTTAGTAGATTAATTATGTCATTTAAGCCAATGATTTAAGTGTCTTAAATTATTACTGTTACTGTCTATTCTAAATAGTGCCTTAGTACTTGGAGATGTGAAGGTAGTATCTTGTAATGTCCATTTTAAACCAAAAATGGGCTTAAACCATAACGAAAAAATAACAAACTAATAATTATTTCTAACTAGGTAGACACTAGAATTGAAGAGATCAAATATAACCCAGTAATTGTCTCTATCCTGAGATATAATGTCAGGAAGTTTTGATGAATCAATCAAAAATATGTAACTCTGAGACAAGGTCATAGCCAAGAATATGAGAATTTTGCAACCTTTCATAGAACATTGGGAGAACTTTGATTGCCACCAATTTTCTTTGTTTATGACATCTGCTTCCTGTGGTGTAGAAAGTGGAGACAGATGGAGAATGAAAGTGTAGGACAAATATCAATTGTGACAATCAGTGGTGCTGAGGTTTTGAAATGACATCTTTTCAAAAGTTAGCAAGTGATCACAGCGAAAGGCAGAGGTCATAAAATATAAACATTGAAATAAAATCTCTGTAAGCCTCCATGTAATCTTTTTTGAAAAATTAAAATAGATAAAAGTATATTAGGCAAATATACTTTCATCTATTTTAATAAATATTTGTGTCTACACATATATATGTTCTAAAATTATTTTCTCTAGTTTCATTTAGTCTGTATTTCACATATTCATGTCATTTTTAGAAAATCAGTAATTTTATTACAAAATATTTAGCATTATTAATAATTACATATTTTGTATATGAAAGTAATGTATTTTAATGAAAATACCCTGAGGAAGGGAATATCCTCTATATGTAAAAAGCCACATAACTTAAATTTCAAGCTGTACTTAAAATCAGAGATAGCTGCATAAACATCATTTTAATTTTAATAAATTTATATGAAGTCATATTACATAGTATCTTAAAGTAATGGTGATTTACATAAATATAAGTTTGCAATGAGGTCATTTCTTGCACTAGGACAATAATATTTATATCACTGTGTTATAGTTGAAAAAAATTAAGAAAATCATCAATTATATATACATCTACATACACATTCTTGACCATCTTAATTTTGGAATTGCTATATACTCATGAATAAAGAATTCCTATCAACACTAAACATTGATTTCCAAAGAAGTATAAGAAAATACATTCAACACCAAAATTCTTTGAAATATAATTTTGTCATTATTTAGAATGATACTAGGGCAACTACATGGTATAGTAGACTTTAAATCCAGCCTCAGATACTTTCCTAGCTGTGTGACCCTGGGCAATCGTTTAACCTGGATTGCTTCAGTTTCCTCATCTGTAAAACAAGCTGAAGAAGGAAATTGCAAACCACTCCAATATCTTTACCAAGAAAAAACAAAATGAGATCTTGAAGAGCCAGAAATAACTGAAAGAACTATACAACAACAAAAACAACAACGATGACAACAAAATGATACTTTCATTCTTTAGAAGAAATTCCAAATAATTTAAAGCCTTAGGGTACTCATTTGAAAGAGTCATCACTGAACCATGCATATACATATATTCTGGTTAACGGAGACATGTCATTGTTAATATATCATAGTGGACATATTTTTATCCCATTTTGGAAATGACATTTACTCTCTTTACCTCAGTTTCTTATTTTACATAAGTTTTACTCCTCTGTATCTCATAGTGTCGGGAGGATTTTCAATTTTCACATCATTGTTAATGAAAAATTTTAACTAATTCAGTCTCATTGGACTTAATTGAGGGTGAAATTATTATGAACAATCAGAAACACTTTAATTAATATTCCCGTACATTTCTACTTCCATATGTGTCCACAGTTAGGGTGAACCTACCTATACGAATTAGATGAAGAGGTAATAAATTCTTATTTAGGAAATAATCCCATGTAATAAAAAGCTAACCAAATACCTGAATCTCCTCAGGTATGGTAATATAAGATTTTTAGCCTTCATGATTTTCATATGGAGGCTCTATTTACTTACTATAGAACAACTTTGCCAACAGACAAAAGAACAGGGAAACAATAATGCAGGTGCTGTCACTACCTTTGAAGTTACATTTAATCTTTCTGGCAGCTTGAAGTATTTTCTCTTTGACCTGGGAACTCTGGAATTATACTTTTGAGATATTAATATTTATTCATTATATTTAATAACTAATAATTGTATTAGGACCAAAGTACCCCCCCATTCTCTTCCTCATCAAGAAATTGAACACTGTGGGCGTTTTACTCTCCTAGAGTTTTACGCAGGCCAAGACATAATTAGATAGTAAAATAAATTAAAAGTTTAGGTTAACAGTATATTACTGCTCATTGTATTTGCTCAGACTGGTCCTGGAAAAATGTTGATTCACCCTATTATCAAGACAATATATAGCATCCCTGGAATTTTGACAATCTGAGTGACCCAAGTCATGTATCCCAAGACAGCCCATCTCTCGTTTGATTAACCAGTCAGAGTTGAGTAGGCACTCCTTGACCTCTCAGGAACACTTCCTCTTCTGAGGGCATATAAACTATGACTCCACTGCCATTTGGGGTTTTTGGCCTAAGAGAGATGACCAAAGGATCATTGTTTATTAATAATCAGCTTGCCTTATTAATAAAATTATTAAATTACCCAGAAACTATGTCTGTCAAACCTTTTTAATAATCACAGTTTGTATTTCTGGGAGTTTTTACTTTGGAATCTCTTTCAGGCGGTAATTTTTGATTTCTTGCAATTTCTATTTTACCCTCTGCTTCCAGATTATTTGGCCAATTTTCCTTGATAATTTCCTTGAAATATGATATCTAGTTTCACTCTCTGTCTCTCTGTGTCTCTCTTTCTCTCTTTGTCTTTCTTTCTCTGCCTCTGTCTCTATCTCTGTCTTTCTCAGTATCTCTCTCTCTCTCTCTCTCTCTCTCTCTCTGATCATGGCTTTCAGGTAGTCCAATAAGTCTTAATTTATCTCTCCTCAATCTATTTCCTAGGGCAATTGTGCTTTTTTTAATGAGATATTTCATATTTTCTTTTTCCCCCATTTTTTCAACTAGGTTTATTGTTTCTTGTTGTCTCATGAAATCATTAGTTGTGACTTGCCCAATTCTTTTTTTTTTTTTTTAGTGAGGCAGTTGGGGTTAAGTGACTTGCCCAGGGTCACACAGCTAGCAAGTGTTAAGTGTCTGAGGCCAGATTTGAACTCAGGTACTCCTGACTCCACGGCCAGTGCTCTATCCACTGTGCCACCTACGTGCCCCAATTCTAATTTTTAAGGAATTACTTTCTTCAGTATATTTTGTACCTCTTTTCTCATTTGGCCAATTCTGGGTTTTTTTGTTTTTGTTTTTGTTTTTGTTTTGGTGAGGCAATTGGGGTTAAGTGACTTGTCCAGAGTCACACAGCTAGTAAATGTGTAGAGTGTCTGAGGCCAGTGCTCTATCCACTGCACTACCTAGCTGCCCTGGCCAATTCTGTTTTAAAGGTGTTATTTTCTTTAGTATTTTTGATGCCACTTTTAGCAAGGTGTTAATTCTCTTTTTAATAATTTTCTTGAATCACTCTCATATCTTTTTCTAATTTTTCCTCTACAACTCTTATCTCTTTCTTTAGTTCCTCTGAGAATATTTGTTGGACTTGTGTCTAATTTACCTTTTTCTTCAAGTATTTCCTTATAACTATCTTTACAACAGTTACTTTTGATTGTCTTGGTCTTCCCTGCCACTATAGTAGTTTTTTTTTTATTGTTGAGTTCTTTTTGTGTTGTTTATTCATTTTTCTAGCTTATTTCTTGATTTTTAAATTTGTGTTAAAGTTGGACTCTTTTCCTGAGTTGGGGGTCACTCTTCAAACCCTCAGACTTTTTCATGCTACTATTTTTGGAGCTACTTCTGGGAGACTGTTTGTTTTCAGTGCTGCTGAGGTATTATGATTTAGGAAGAGGTATAGTCACTGCTACCCTGATTTGCACTCTTCCCACTCCCCCACCCAGGAAGGGCCCTTGTTCACCTGCAGCCATAAGCATTAGATAAGCATATCTAAAGTGATTATAGGCTAACTGTTTTTATTTTTTTTCTGCTTTTAAAATTAAAAATATTCTAATCATTTTAGATGGAACTGCCATGAGAAATAATGCTTTAATTTCACTTTTATCTTTTCTTCTAATTCCTTCAAATTTTATTCTTTAAATTATAAGACATTACACAGATCTGATTCTGAAATCCACTGTTCCTGAATATATATGCATGCATGCATGTATGTATGTATTTATTTATTTATGTGCAGATATGTATGTATATCTGTGTGTATAGTAATTTTCCCCTTCCTCCTGTGGGGGCCAAATTTAATATATGGAGAGTTAATTGGGTGGCTCACTGAAATATTGGGGTCCCAGAAATAATGAGGGACCTCTAGGTTAAAAGCTCCCTCCCCTCCGAACTGCCTTTTTAGATATTTCTCCCAGACCAATAAGAAAGGAGCCTAACTGCTTTTGTTCCAAAAATGAATCCGGTTTTATTAATAAGAATAAAGTAAACAGCAAAGGTGAATTTAATAAAATAAAAGACAATCCAATAGGGAAAAAGAAATACGGATAATCCTTCTAGCTCTAACCTAAGTCTATTCAAAAGAGCAGAGTTTGTATTTTAACTCAATACCTGGGGCTTGTAGCTTCAATGGAAAGAATAGCTTACAGCCAGGCCTGAAGGATTCATCTGCCACTGCTACTGCTGCTCATGCCACCAGAAGGAAAAAGCAGTGATCTCCCCTCAGTGTGTGTTTAATCTTCCTCCCCCTAAAAGGGAGGTCCTTCAAAAACTGCCTTTGGAGAGTGGTTTCTCCTTCTGACCTCAGCAGCATAGATCACTTCAGGGCAGGCCAAGTGTAGCCTCTCCCAATGAGTCAGCCAAATTCCAATAATCTTAGCACACTTCCTTCTTTCCTTCCTCATTTCCTGCATTTCTTCCTGCTTTCTTTCCTTTCTTTTCCTTTCTCTTTCATACTTTCTCCTTTCGCTTCATCCTTTTTTCTTTCCCTTCATCCTTTCTCCTTTCTCTCCTTCTTTCTTTTGTTCTTGTGATTTTCAGAACTTACATTATCTTGTACTTTCTAACTCTGCTTAAAGGAAAGATTCATGAGGAATAGGCTATATGGGCCTTATAATTAGTCTAAAGTCATTTGGCCCCTCATGTCTCATAATTCTGTACCATAGTTTCACAGAGATTTTTGCCCTCTGTTTTTGTCTTACATTGTGCCTACTTTTGAACTAAACTAACAGTATAACTAGGTAGATTTTAAATTAGTCTGGAGCATCTTAAAAAGTATTTCAAAGATGTTTTGCATTTCTTCTGATGGCAGAAGATATTCATAGATAAGCTATAATTATCTTCATGTCAGGCTATTTCCTCATGTTCATTATGGGTACTGACAGGCAAGATGACTAAGCATTCCATGAAATCATGTTGCTTGTTGCCTTTAGGCATACAATTAAACTAAATTCACCAACTTCTTTATTCACCTCTGAAATCAATCTGTTCATTTAGGCACAGGTTCTTCACGTCTCATTGTTTGATTTATAGTGAGAGTTTCAATATGGATGTCATTCAAGTTTTTCAGTAGTACATCAATTATTTTAGTCATTGGACAAAGATGACACATTAAGAGAACTTGTAGCTAAATTAATCATTGTAGATGATCTGAGAACTGTGATCAGTTTTTACTTTCAACTTTCCTGTTTCTTTTCTTCCTTTCCATGGACAATATCACGGAAAGAGAAAGAAGTTTCACCTCATCCCATCCTCTCTCTAATCTTTAATCTCTGTGTATCCACTGTCTCCCTATTTGTCACTTACAAACACATCCAAGAGTCTCCTATCCAAACAAAAAAATAACCACTAACAAAGCAAACTAAAGAAATTGTTATCACTTTCCCTTTTGTGGCTATATTCTGTGACAGAATTATCTATATTTACTAGATGCTTTTTCTTTCTCTCTTCTCATTCTACATTATAGACAGACAAGGTTTCAGCATTAACTTTTATTTTAATCAGTTTGATTGGTTTCCGTGATGAAATAATTGATCAACAACAACAATCAATGTGTCAATAAACATTTGTAAAGTATCTAATATGGTCAGGTACTATGCTAAATACTAGGGATACTTCAAAAGGCAAAATATAGGTATTAGTGTCAAGGATTTCAATGTCTAAGTGAGGAGACAACAAACAATTATGTGTGAACATGAAAATATAGGGTAAGTTGGGGCAGCTAGATAATGCAGTGGATAGAGCACTGGCCCTGGATTCAGGAGAACCTGAGTTCAAATCTGACCTCAGATACTTAACACTTACTTGCTGTGTGACCCTGGGCAGTTGCTTAACCCCAATTGCCTCACCAAAAACACCCAGAATGATAAGTTGAAATAAAAGGCTTCCTATAGTATATGGTGTTTGGGTGAACCTAGAAAAAAGTCAGGGAAGCAAGGAAAAAAACAATATATATAATTCTATGCATGAAGGATAGTCAGTGAAAATTCCTATACTAGAAAAATGGAGTATGTTGTTTGAGAAAGAGCAAAGAGACAAGGGTCATTGGATCACAGAGTTTGTTGGACAGAGTGTAAGAAATTGAGAATGATGTATAGGTTGTGATACTAGGTGACTATAAGGAATGTGGTACCCTCAGAAGTAATATGGAAATGATGAAGAGAAGAGATGTTTGGAATGTTAAGTTTGGGGCATGTTGAGTTTGAGAAATCTACAGAATATACAGTTCAAATTGTCTAATAGGCAATAGGAGATAATGGTATTGGAAATCAGCAGAGAGGTTAGAGTTCTATAATTTGATTTGAGAATCATCACATTAGGTATAATAATAAAATCCATGGTAATTGATGAGTTCACCAAGTCAAGAAGTAGAAAGGGAGAAGAATAGAGGTCCCAACACTGAGCCCTGTGAAACATTCTTGGTTAGTGGGAGTGAACATCTGGAAAAATAAACTGAGAAGCAATCAGATAGGTTGGATAATGAGGATTAAACAATGTTACAAAAAAAAACCCACAGAGAAAATCAGAGAATAGAGTGATCAACATAATCAAAAACTAAAGAGGGATGAGTATTGTGACAAGTTTATCTCATTTGGCAATTAAAAGATCATTAATAATGTTGTAGAGAAGAGTTTTGATTAAATGGTGAGGTTAGAAATAAAATTTCAGACTTATAAAAGAGAATGAGGGGGGGGGATGGCAGCACCTATTGTAGATTATCTTCTCAAGGATTTAAACCACAAGAGATTTAGGATGATGGTTAGTGAGCTAGGATGGATCAAGTGAAGATTTTCTGAAGATGGAGGGGTGGGCATGTTTTTGAAGCAGTTATGAAGGAGCTATTAGGCTGTTAGAGGTTAAAAATAAGATGGTACGAAAAGAGATCACCTGTTTGCCTTGGCAAAGAAATGACTCCAATATCTGAGATGAGGTGGAGGAGATAGTAGCAGAGGGCATATGGGTGATTTGATTTGATTTATTTTTTAAAGCAATAAACATTTTTATTTATAATGTTGGATTCCAATGTTTATACCACCTTCCCTCCCTCTTCCCCATCCCTGACAGAGTAAGCAATCAGATATAGGTTATAAATGTCTGATTATGTAAAATATTACCATATTAATCATTTTGTATAAGAAAACTTGAATGAAAGAAAAAAATGAAAGAAAATGAAAAATACCACGCTTCAGTCTGTTCCTTCAATATCAGTTCTTTCTCTAGAGGTGGATAGCGTTCTAAAGAATTAATTGTGATTTGGGGTTTTCTATAACCCTATCTTTGCTTTATTATGGTCAGATTGAAAAAAAATGTAAGTTTAGGTGTGTACTTTGGAAGATAATTGAACAAACAGGAGAAACTCTGACACAGGGAACATTTATTGAAACTAAGTAACTAAGCCTCCTCCCCCACTCCCATGTGGGTCTGGCTAGCTTATAATGGGAACAGACCATGTGGGTGTACTGAGCCAATCAGAGACTCATCATGGCTAAGAACCGCCCCTCACCTTCCTGTGGAAAAGTCAGTTAGGGATACAGTTGAGATTCAGTTAGAGGGATTAGGGATTCAGTGAAAAGGCAGTTAGTTAGTGTTCTGAGGAAAACAAGGAAGGAAGGCAGACATTTAGAGGAGCTGCTGGTGTTTTGACATTGAGACAAAAAGAAGATACAGTTACAACTAATTCTCCTTAGAGCTACAAATTTCAAGTATTGGTGAGGTTTTTTTGTTTGTTTGTTTGTTTTTAGGCAAAGCTAGGTTTTTGGACCTAGCTGGGCTGGAGGCAGGTTTGGGTGCCTGGGGCCTTTTTATCCCAGAGATTTATACATTGTTTCTAGTTCTATTAATCTCACTTGTGTTATTCAGATATTTTTTTTAATTTGTTCCCATTAATAAACCTGTTTTGGTTTTGAAAGCGGCTGTTTCTTTTCTTACCTCAATATTAAGTCAAGCCATCCAATTAACTCTCCTCATACTAAATTTAGCCCTTACAGTATGTTTCATTGACAATCCTTTAGGATTGTCTTGGATCATTACATTGTTGAGAATAGTTAAGTCTTTCACAGTTCTTCATCAAACAGTATTGCTGTCACTGTGCACAATGTTTCCTTGGTTCTACACTCTTCACTATACATCAGTTCATACGTGTCTTTCCAGATCTTTCTGAAATTACTATGCTTGTCATTTCTTATAGCACAATAATATTCCATCACCATCATATACCGCAGCTTGTTTAGCCATTCCCCAAATGATGGATATTCCTTTGGTTTCCAATTCTTAGCCACCACAAAAAGAGCTGATATAAATATTTTTGCATGAATAGGTCTTTTTTGCTTTTGGGCAATGTCTTTGCGATATAAAGCTAGCAGTGGTATTGCTAGATCAAAGGGTATGCTCAGTATTATAGCCCTTTGGGCATAGTTCATATGGGTGATTTGAGATGAAGGAGAGTGGACAAAAGCTCCTCTTACTGGATGGCCTCATTTTTTTCAGTAAAATATAACAGAAATTTCTTATCTGAGAGTGGAAATATGAAGAGCCATGGAAGGATTCAAGAGAGATGAAAAGGTTTTGAAGAGCCACTGTGATGAGTGAGATGGTAAATTAATTAGGAAGATATAAAAAGATTATCTTGTACAGTGATGCCACAGTTTGGGTTATGTAACAATTTGGAGTGGAGCCAGTCAACACAATTTTGTGTTTTTTCTCTAGCAATTCCTGAAAAAGAGTCAAGTCAGGAGATTGTGGGAGCAATTCGAAGCTGGTGCTTAGCAGGGCAACAATGTTGATTTGATAAGGGGCCAAAGGACACAAGAGAAGAAGATGGTGTTAATTTGAGCTGATTTACTAAAGAATCCTGGAAAGGGAGAAGGATATAGCTAATACAGTAGTGATAGTCAAGAAAAGAACTGAGCGTTCCAGGGATTAGAGGTAACCTTGTAGATTAAAAACAGAATTCAGAATTTCAAAGCAGAGTAAGAGTTGAAATGATGGAAAATTTTGATCATATAAGTGAATTTCAGAAGTGTGTCATTTGAGGATGATAGTAAAATCAAGGGTATGATCATTCTCCTGTGTGGGTGGAGGAGTGTGTCATGGGAAATGAACAAGTTGAAGAAATGTTAGGTTAAATTGAGATTGGGAACATAGTTTTAAGTTGCCTAGGATGAGTCTAGGAGTTGAGGTGAGAAAGACTGTGAGCCTGGCATGGAAATTATTGAGGAAAGAAAGGGGAATGTCCTGGAGTTTTGTAGACAACAGCTAACAGAACTTTGAATATGTGCTAAAAGACTGAGTGAATCTTCAAGGACAGTTAGATAGTGGTAAAGGGAGAGCCTGGAAATAGCAATGGGCAATAAGGAATATTCTTATTGCTCTACCTAGAACACTGAAGTGGAGAAACATGTGAAAGTCCAGCCAGCTTTTGAAAGAGAGCTCAAATAGACTTTGTCCTCAGGAGTTAGTTAGGTCTCAGTGAAAGCCATAAAATGTAAAGAATGGGAAAATAAAAGAACCTTCTAGAGGATCTTCTTTATATTTTGATAGGATGGATTCAGATAAATGACTCTCTGTTTTTGGGTCTTTGTACTTTAATGGACCAAGAAAAAAAAAGATAGCTTTTAAGAACATAACATTTCCTCCAAATAATTACAATGTATCAGAGAAGAAATTTTCTGAATGACTGACAGTAAATGTTTAGTAAATGCTATAATTGTTTTAATTGAATTGAAACCATTTGAGTAATATTAATGTTTAATATAGTTATACATTTATGTAGCCAAATGAGTGAAACTACTAAAGAATTTTTTATCAGTTGTGATATTAGGAAAGCAGTTCAGATTCATTTTTTTAAATCAAATAATGTTTGATTAGTTCTTTTTCTTTCTTTCTTTTTTTGTGGGGTAATGTGGGCTAAGTGACTTGCTCAGCGTCACATAGCTAGTAAGTGTCAAGTGTCTGAGGTCAGATTTGAACTCAGGTCCTCCTGAATCCAGTGCCAGTGCTTTATTCACTATGTTACCTAGCTGCCCCTAGATTAGTTTTTATATATGACACTGCCTCCCATTACCAACTTGGGTCCTTGGGTTTTACCTTCTTTAGAAAGGCATGCTGTTGTCTCTGTTTAATCATTTCAGTCATGTCTGACCCTTTTTGACCCTACTTGGGGTTTTCTTGGCAAATATACTGGAGTGGTTTGCCATTTCATTCCCCAGCTCATTTTACAAATGAGGGAAATGAAGCAAGCAGGGATAAGTGACTTACCTAGGGTAACAGAGGTAATAAATATTTTTGGCCAGATTTGATCTCAGAGTTATTTATCTAACCCTAACTTCTCTCCTTGGGAGCAGCTCAGTAGTGCAGTGGATACAGATTCACACCTGGAGTCAGGAAGATCTGGGTTCAAATCCAGCTCCAGACACCTACTAGCTATGTCACCTTGGGTAAGTCAATTAAACCTATTTGCCTCAGGTTTCTCATCTATAAAAGGAACTGGAGAATGAAATGGCAAACCACTCCAGTATCTTTGGTAAGAAAATCCAAAATAGTGTCACAAAAAGTCAGACATGACTGAAATGACTAAATAGCAAAAACAAAACTTCCTGACTCCAGGTTTAGCACCCTAGCAAGTGTGTCATGAAAGCCATGTTATTGTATTTATTATCTAGTTAAATATGCTGAATCACAAGCACTTTTGTATTATTTCCTAAGCTACTCCTTACCCATCCCACTAACTTAAATCCTTGCTGTATAGCTGAATTGGTGGTGATTCTAAGTAGGCAGTTTTAACTGCAAATGATGTTTTGAAAAGCTAATTTAGGGATGAAATGGAATACTTTTCAAAACATTAAAACAATAAATCTCTTGTGTTTAGTCCTACACCCACATTCTCACCCCCACCAAATCAGGTCCTGTCTCATCCTGTCTTCTCTAAGTTTCCTTGCTCATATATTGAAATTCTGCCCATAGCATACTGTTGCCATGTAGTTATTTTTATCAAATAAAGGCAAATGGAATGATATTAAGTATTTATATAGGTGCAGCTATCTCCATACATATGCCAAATCTCTTCCTGATTGCCTTTCTATATTTTTAGGTGTGTTCCCAACCACACTCATCTATGAATCATGTAAAATGAATAAGAGAAAAAGATGTCCTTGTTCCCTTTCATGATCACAAACTAGAAACAACAACAACAATAAACAGGGAAGATGATGAAGAAAATTATTTTTCCACCTCACCAGACAAACAGAATTCATACAAATTGACAATATCTTCTGTTCTGGGTCTTTTCTTCATTGTATCCTGGCTTCTAGTCTCCTTCTACCTAAGCGACCATGAATCTGACCAACAAAACATCATTTCTTCTCCATGTTCTCAGGTTAACATACATCAGTTTATGTTCTGAAAGCAGCAACAGCAGTGGCAAGAGAAACAGTACCTTCCACAATTCCAGTTCCTTATTGGCTCAGTTCCCGGAAACCCATCACCCATGAGATCCAGAACTGGCACTGTCAAAAGGAGGAAAATAAGTGAACCATAAATTCTTCAGGATAAAGATTGCATTCGCTACTCTGTTCCTGATGTTCCCTATTTGAGAATGCATTTGAAAAGGAAAGCATCTGCCAGTAGTCTCACAGCTGGTGGTGTTTCCCACAAATTCCACTCCATCTGCCTCACTTGTGAAAGACTCCCAAGGCCCCAGAATCTCCATAGAGAGGAAAAAAGACAATTAAAGACTGCTTTAGTTTGTAGTAGTTATACCTTTTGTCCACTATGATGTCAACCTGTTTCATGGAGGACAACAACATGTTCTATCATTATCCTAGTCTCTTAGATAAAGAGTACCTTCTATAAGTAGCCTATCTACCCCAGGTATTCCACATGTAGAGGAGAATGACCAATAGCTCTCTATATATCACATCAGTTTGTTCTATTTTTTCCTGCCACTCTTTCCTTGATGTTGAATTCTCTATATTTGTTTGGGTTTGGAAACTGGGAAGTTGGTTTTGAACAACCCAGGTGAATTTCTTTTCTCTTTTCAAAGTACTCTGCATGATGCTTTGGCTCAAAGCCAAGAGATAAGAAATACAAGATCAAGGGCACTACAGATTGCTCCAAATGCAAGTCTTTACAAAAGTTTTGAGAGGCACTGAAAAAAAAATAAACCAGCTTTAGAAAGGATAACTTGCAGCTGTAAATCACCTGCCCATGACAGCTATAATCTGACCATATGGGAAAGAATTATAAACAAATACCTATTTTAAAAAGGAATAAATATGAATGACAATATTTTAACACTGAAATTCAGGTGTTCCAAATGAAGAGAATAAATTCAATATAGTCAATTGGGATGAGTTTGATTTTCAGGCAAAATCAAATGGCAGAATCATTTTGGTCATTACAATTGCTTTGACACAATAGCCCCAAAATAATTAGTGAGAAACAATGATAGAATTAATGAATTTGTCTAACCCACTGTAAATTTTCTCCAAGGTTTTCTACCCAACTTCTCAGTTATGTTAATATCCAGGCAAACTAATTTGAAATTATTTTATTCTATACCATTCAAAAGCATTTCAATTTGTCACTGTTGTAGGCACTGGGAACATAAAGACAAACATAAACTACTACTCCATAGGAAGGATATTTCACTTTGGAGCAGCTCTTAATGTTAGGAGAATAGACAGCTATAACTGGCATTGTATTGAAGTGAAAAGGGAGTCAGGAAGATTTACTAGGACTCCTCCTTCTAAAAAATACTGGCTTTGTGATCCTAGGGAAATCACTTACCCTACTAGTTCTCTGGACAAATATTTGTTAATTAGTTGGACAGGTGCCAATCTGCATTGCTAAAGGATATTTTCTGCTTCTTGCAAAAGATGAGGCTTGACCTGAGATTTGAAGGAAGTCAGGGAAGCTAAGAGGCAAAGATGATTATAGACAGCCTTCAAGTCATGTGGTACAGTTAGTGAAAATGTTCAGAATCAGCAATTTGAATGTTGTGTTTAAGGATCAGAAAGGAAATGAGTGTCAATGTATCACTGAGAACAAATGGTGTGTGTATGGGGGGGTTGCAATTTAAGGTAGAAGAATGAAAAGGTGGGTGGGGAAATTATGAAGGGTTTAAATGCCAAATTGTGGCAAGTTTGAATACTAACCAAAATATTTTAAGTTTGATTCTCCACATAATCAGCAACTACTGAATAGGTGGGATGATAGTATGGTTAGACATATGCTTTATTAAGATGAGTTTGTAAGTTGAGTGAAGGTTGGATTGGAATGGGGAGAAACTTCAAGCAAGGGGACTGATCAGAATCCAATTGCAATAGTCCATATCTGTGGAGTTGAGGACTTCCATCAGAATAATAGTAATTTTGGAAGGTAAAGGGAAGCATGTATGACAGACAATGAGAAGGCAGAATTGATGATTGCTAAGAGACTGGACATGGAAACTAAGAGAATTTTCTGTAAAAGGTGAGAGACTATAATTTGAATGACTAGGAGGATGATGGTGCCTTCAACAGTAATTGGAAAATTGAGGCAGAAGATAATTAATTCTAGAGATTGGTATCTCAGAGCCACACTCTGTGCCATGCCTTTCTCCCCATGAGAAGTCCAAGGATTTATCTCATGATTTCCCTTCCCTTCCCCTGCCCCTAAATAAACTACTATCTTATTCTAAAAAAAAGAAGATAATGAATTCAGTTTGGAACATAACAAGTTTAAGATGTCATGGGGGGCCAGCTAGGTGGATAGAGCACCGGCCCTGGAGTCAGGAGTACCTGAGTTCAAATCCAACCTCAGACACTTAACACTTAACTAGCTGTGTGACCCTGGGCAAGTCACTTAAACCCAATTGTCTCACTAAAAAAAAAAAATTAAAAAAAAAGATGTCATTGGGCATTGAGTTTGAGATACTTAATAGGGAAATGGAGATGTGAGACTAGAGGTTAGGACAGCAGTAGTTATTGTTTTTGAGTTCTCTTTGAATCTATGTGATCCCAATTATATGGGATTTTATTGGAAGAGATACTACAGGGGTTTGTCATTTCCTTCTGTAATGTCTTCATTTTATAGATGAGGAACTAAGACAAATATAGGAGTTAACTAACTTGCCCAGGGTCATATAATTAGTAAGTATCTGAGTCCAGATTTGAACTCAGCCATTGTTCTTTGCACTGCCACAAAAGACAGAGAATAGGGCTAAATAAATATATCTGAGGATCATCTGCATGGAGGTGATAAATGCATGAATGGGAACTGATGGTATAATCAAGTGAAACAGATGAGAAAAGAAGAAAGTCAAGGACAAAGTATTGGGAGATGGGAATGTTTAGCTGAGAAGACTTAGTTGAAGATCCAACAATTGATACTGAGGAGTAGTCAGACATGTAGAAAGAGAACCCAGAGATAGCAATATCAAGAAAACCTACAGAGAATCAAGGATCAAAGAGAAGAGGTTGATGGATATTGTCAAAGGCTACAGACGGGTCAAGAAGATTTAGGAAAGAGAAAAGACCATTAGATTTGATGGCTCAAAATTTATTATAAATGATGAAGTTAGAAGCTACATAAAGTTTAGAAGAGAATGAGAGAAAAAAAAGTAGAGACACTAATTATGAATTGCTTTCTCAAGGAGTTTAGCCATATAAGGGAGCCATAACTCTGGAAACATTAAAAGAAAATAAAAACTATTGGATTGTTCTTTAGTTGGTATTATTGCTCAGAAGGGGTAATTTTCTTTAAAAAAACTACCTGTTTTTGAAATAAATACTTTTTCCCCATGCATAAATCAGTGTATATCAGTCTGGGGAAAACAATTTAGAAGAAAGGAAAATTTTCAATTCAATAAAATATTTATTAAACTGTTACTATGTTCAAGGCTGGGTTCTAGGGGACCCAAAGAAGAGTCCATGCTCTTCAGGAGCTTACTGAGTAGCAGGGAAATTTGACATGTAGCTAGGCAGATATGGACAAATTAATGTTTACTGTAAAAGGAAGGAACTATTTTAAAATAATGCCAATATTTTATTGATGTTTCTATGTCATTTATTCATAAAGAAAATTGTTTTTAAATAATTGAAACTAGATATTATACAGAAGGCAAAGCAGAGATACACGGTGGTTATAAGCAGGTTAAAAGATGTAATCTGGGAAGAACTTTGAAAAATAGAAGTAAAAAGTTTTCCTTAAGAAAATGTGTGAGAGAAAGGAAAGGTGGGCTCTTTAGGTGGCAAGGATGAAGGATGATGGGTGGATGGCCAGCATGCTTCACTGATAATCTTGAAATGTCAAGAGAAATTGAGGGATACTTTCAATCTATTTGGCAGACAGCCTGTGTCAAACTTATGATGAAAAAGACTAGACTAGAATCATGTAGTACGCATAGAAATGGAATCTATTGTGAGTTACATTTTTAGAAGTAACAAATTAAGGAGATCACCTATCTGAGTATTTAAATAGAATAAGTACCAAAGATCAATTAAAACAAAATATTATAAGGAAATTTGAATTGTAAGACAACATTTTACTTGTTATACTATGCAGAGGGGATACCAAGACAGGACATGTATTCCACCACTTTTGTATTGATTTCTAGAGCAAAGTTTGTCTTTCTGGTCCTGCTGAGTCTTCTTGTGCCTTTGATTACACAGTGGGAATATGTTTCTTTAAAACATCCCCAGACTCTCTCTCTATGTCTCTGTGTATGTATCACTCCATTTACACATCTTAACTTTGCTTTTTACACACCCAGAGGAAGGAAAACATCAATAACATTTTAAATAGACTCCAAAAGAAGATCAGGATGACAAACATCTTTTTTTTTTTCAGAAACTGAAAGCAAATCAGATCCCTACAAGTAATTTCAGAGACACTGCCATATTCATCCTTCTTAAAAATAGCTCTTCCATGTACTGCTATGGCAACATCATACCCTCCCAACTGCCCTGAAATTCCTACCATAAGGCTCAGAGAATCATTTAATTTCAGATTCAGACAGTGCCTCAGAGGTAGTTATTATAAAATATACACAAACAGGAACCCCTCCGTTAAGATGCTAGCCTTTGCTTGAGAACCTCTAGAGAAGAATAGAATACAACTACCTTTAGTCACTTATTCCACTTTTATATAACTCTATTTTTTTTTTATAAATTTAGCACACATCAAACCTATATCTGATATTTTGAAACTTTCTCTAACTTCTCTGGGGCTAAACACATGGAAATTACCCCCCCCTCCATATGAAATCCCTTCAAGTAGCTGAGCTATAATACCCCTCCTTGACTATTACTATATACAATAAACATATATGTGTATAAGCATATATGCATACGTGTGTAGATAAACATAGAGATGATAGAGATTGAGTCAGAGATAGAGACAGAGACAGAGATGGAAATAGAAACAAAGATAGAGATAGAGACAAAGATAGAGATAGAAAGAAGTTTTGTGGGTGTGGCTGAAATATAGTGCTTTAAAAATGCTCCTATGGTATGTTCTAGTTACTCAAGGATGTATTTTATTTGGGTCAGATGAATTAAGTTCATCCAATGATATTGTACTATCACTTATGTCTTAGTTACCAACTCTATTAATTAATTCAATTCAATTTAACAAGTATTTTTTAAGTTTCTACTCTTTTCAAGACATTTGATATGACTTGAACAACAGAAAAGCAGAGTAAGAAATCTTGAACATCAAGAAATTTAAATTCTACTGTGTGTGAGGGATATATTTCATATAAAAATAATAAATAAGAGACCAAAGTTATTGGGTGTATTTGAGATAAGAACAATAACATCTGGAGGACATGGGAAGGCATTATGTAGGAGGTAACAACCAGTCTAAGAAATGAAGGAAGATAGGTATTCCAAGAAAATGTATTATATAAGAATGCAGAATATTCCAAACATGGGGGGAAAGGCCTATAAAAACCATACAAAAGAAAATGGGATATTGTGTGGGAAATAATAACATTGCCAGTTTGACTTCAACATAGAATGTGTGAGTTTTATAATTTAAAATTAATCTGGAAAGATAGCCAGATTGTGAATAACTTAAAATTCCATAAAGAAGAGTTTGTATTTTACCTTCCTGAAAATAGGGAACCACTGCAGTTTGTTGAGTAGAGGAGTGTTAAGGTGAGACTTGGCTATTAATATATTATTTTGGCAATTTTTTGAGAAAACATGGAATAAGAATAACTCTAAAAGGAGAAACAAATTATAAAGCTATTGCTAGCTATGTGACCCTGGGGCAAATTATTTAACCTTAGTTTTCTCATCTGAAAATGGGAAAAATAATAGCATCTATGAGGCAGCTAGAAGGCACAGTGGATAAAGCATTGGCCCTAGATTTGGGAGGACCTGAGTTCAAATCCAGCCTCAGATACTTGACACTTGCTAAGTATGATCCTTGGCAAGTCAAGCAACCCTCGTTGCCCCACAACCCCCTCCCCCCAAAAAAGAAAGAAAGAAAATAGCATATTGTTTATTAAGAAAATATAGTTATGTGATGAAATCTAGGCACTTGAGTGGGAAGGCAGGGTGAAAAACATTTGGGTAAAGCTCAGTGAATTTAGAAACAGAAACAAATACATCATGGGGACAGGTAGGTGGTGCAGTGGATGAAGCACTGACCCTGGATTCAGGAGGACCTGAGTTCAAATTCAACCTCAGACACTTGACAATTACTAGCTGTGTGACCCTGGGCAAGTCACTTTATCCTCATTGCCCCGCAAAAAAAGAAAAAATTAATAATAATAATAATAACAACAACAACACATATTTTCAAGGATTGTTGTGAGGATTAAGTGAGATAAAATATACAAAATGCCCTTGCAGATGCTAAAGAGCTATATGGCAAAAAGTTCTCCTCCTCCTCATCATCATCACCACCACCATCACTGTCACCACAGGAATGAGAGGAAAGAATCAAAGATGTCTCCCAGTTGCAAAACAAGGGATAGCAATGATATTAATGACATTTTTGTTTGTTTGTTTTTTTGTTTTGGTAAGGCAATTGGGGTTAAGTGACTTGCCCAGGGTCACACAGCTATTAAGTGTTAAGTGTCTGAGGCCAGATTTGAACTCAGGTTCTCCTGACTCCAGGGCTGGTGCTTTATCCACTGTGCCACCTAGCTGCCCCCGATATTAATGACATTTTAAAAAATAATGGATGCTAAGAACTGTCAAAGGTTGGTGGAAAGATAATGAGTTCTTTTGAGGGCCAGTTAAATTTGAGATATATACTTTAAATTCAGATGATCTATTATACTCAACTTTTCTCTCTAAGGAGAGAGATTGAGGAGTACATTATGAAATTTGGGAGTAACTTGACAAGAAATTATAATTGAACCCATGCAAACTAATAAGATCATTAAGTTATAGATTTTTTGTGTGTGACAGAAGGAAAGAGGGCCCTGGACAGAGCCATCAGGGTTACCCAAACTCAGGGAGTAGGAAGTGGATGATGATGCCAAAGATGAGTTTTCAGACAGGTAAGAAAAGAACAAGGAGAGAGAACTGTCAAAAAAAAATCTGAAGGAGAATGGAGTGATAAAAACAATGACTAAAGTTGCATAGAAATAAGAGTAGATAGAAAATGAAAAAGAAACAATGAACTTAACTTAAAAAGCTAAGTTTAAAACACTCTTGGTGACTTTTGAGAGAGCAATCTCAGTCAAGTAGTGGGTTTGAAAGCCAGTATGCAAGGATCAGAAGTAGGAAGTAGTAGGTAAGGATGAGGAGCCAGCTTTTTCTGAAATTGCCTAAAGGAGGGAAGGCAGCCATAGGATGATAGCTTGAAGTAATGGCCGCAGCAAGGAAAGGATTTTTAAGCACAGAAGATAGAAATTGTTTGTGAAGAGCAGGAAGAGTTATAATATATAAAAACAAATGAAGATCAGAGATAGTATATGATAAATATGCCAAGCTAGCCCTGAGTTTAATTGAGGTGGCACTTTAATGGTTAAGATAAAGATATTATTCTTGTCAAGACTGTAGAACATCTGTTCTTACCCTCTAATTCTTTGAGAAGCTTATTTACAAAGAGAAAATTAAGTGAAATGTTAAAAGATGAATGCCCATCATTTGTGCCAATAAAAGAGCATCACCAATTGCAGCATTTTGCCTTCACCATCAAAAGGTGAATCATTAAATAGGCAGAGAAACCTTCAAAAAGTGATACAGTGTGGTCATCTGTAGTCATTAAAATAATATAATTTAGAAAGGGAAATAAAAAAACCAGAAAGTTCAAGGAAAAGTGGTTAGTTTTGGGTTGGTTTTTTTTTTACATTTTAATTAAATTTGTTCCTGTTTTAAAATATATTCATTCTTATTTTTAGAGATTACAATACATTCTTCCAGTGCCTGACATCTTGACTCAGTTTTTTACCTCACTTCATCTTGTCGAAAAGAAAGCATTTTAAATGGTAACTAAAAAATTACTTTGGAAGATAAAGTTATTTTTAGTTAGATAATAAGTTATATATATATAACTTATATACTGTATATACATACTGTATATACTGTATACTGTATATATATATACTGTATATACATACAGTATATATATACTGTATATACATACAGACAGGCACATGAATAACATGTTTAATAACAAATATATGTACATGTAAATGTACATACACACATATATGTGTCTATACATATGTGTGTTTGTGTGTTGCCTTTTTACTAGGATATAATATGTAATACCTTATTTTATCTTCAAAACAATTTCATCAAGTAGGCAAGGCTAATATTATTATGTCCAATTTGTGACACTGGAACCTAAGTCTCTGAGAAACTAAAGCATAATCAAAATCATAAACATCATAAGTTCCAGAGCTAGGAATACAATACAAATCTTAGAGTCCCTGTCAAGTTTTATTTCACAATGAAACTAAATTTCATCTATAAAAAGTATAATTAGTCATGAAGAATTGTTTCCTAACATTTAAAGATTGCAATTTCTTGTAGTGATAGTTCAAAAAAACATGTGTAAGCATTTTCTGTATCAGATTGCTTTGGAACTTCACTGCTAGAAAGATATAACATTAAGATTAAACATAAGCAATGGACTATTAGTAGAAAATGTATACTGAATTGTATAATCAGGTAGATTGAGGAGTAGGATTCTCAGTGTAGTACAATGGAAATAGCATTGGTTTTGAAATTAAAGGGTATGGGTTTGGAATCACTTACTTGGTTTTTCATCCAAATTTGGTACTTACTACTTAGGTAAACTGTAACAAGTCATTCAACCTGCTAAAAGAGATAGACTAAATTATATCTAATGTTTCTTAAATTTCTAAAACCTATGGCCTTCCCTAAAGCAGGCTATTAAGGAATTCTATTAAAATCTGTTGAAGTATAATTTAGCCTCATGTGATGACAGATTTGCGTGTGTGTGTGTGTGTGTGTGTGTGTGTGTGTGTGTGAGAGAGAGAGAGAGAGAGAGAGAGAGAGAGAGAGAGAGAGAAACTCCTCTTTTGTAGCCTGGTGAAATCTATGGACCCTTTCTTAGAATGATGATTTTAAATGCATGTAATAATACAAAAGAGTAAAAAGGAAGCAAATTATATTGCAATAAAGTGGTCAAATATAAAACCATAACAAGTTAACTAATCCCAGTGTAGAAACTCTATAGGATTCTTAATGACAAAACATGAATTTGTTTTTTGTTTGTTTTTAAAGCTATAATTTAGGTATAATTTTAGGTACTCCATGTGGAGTAGATTTTTAATCAGGAAGAATTTGTTTCAAATTTTACCTCAGACATTTAAATGCTGTGTGACACTGGATAAACAAATTAATATATCTGTGTCTTAATTTCCTCACATGTAAAAGGATCATGTTGGGCTTGAACTCTCAATGATTCCTGTTCTATCTTTATTATCCTGTAAATTTCAGACACCACATTCTTCAGATCAAAGTGATTTTGTTTGGCATTCTCTAAATCTACTCACTTTGGGAATTAATAACAGAATTTCTAGGGCAAGTCCAGTTTTATTTATTTGAAAACCCTCCACAGGTATGAATAGGTCAAGGAATAAGGTCCTGGAATAAATATATTATTATGCCTTCAGAGTCCACAGATTCAAAACTGGAATTGACTCTTTTATCCAGTGAACTTCACAGTCTGGTTTTGCCCAAAGAAGAAAACTTGTATAACCAACACCACCAACAACATCACCCTCATCCTCATCCTCATCACCCTCAAACAATTTCCAAAAGAAATGTGTGTGTATAATCACTTTATATTTCACAAAATTGTTTCTCCATTATAACTGTTTTTATTGTTTGTCCTTCATTCTTGAAGACAACTAAAGGCATTATGAGGATGATGTCTTTGCAAAAGTATTAACACCCTAATTATATAGATAAAAATATCTAATGCCCAATGGAATTAAAAGAAATAGCTGATGTCATATGAAAAGAGGAAGAGTAAGTATTCAGACTCAGGTCTTCTAGTTTCAAATATAGACCAAGTATTATGTTCCCATTGCACTATATTGCCTCTAAAAATAGTTTTATTTGTGAACATGGATACTCTCTACACTCTATGCCTGTACCAATTTTGTAAACTCAAAAAATAATTAAATAAAGCTTCCTCCCCTAATTTTCCTTCAGTGAATTCATATGAAGATGCCTGAATATAGGAAATTATAAGTCCAACTTATAACAAATATTTTTATTCTGTAAGAAGACTATGAATCCCAATGCCTACTTCTGTTCCCTCTTTAAATGACATAAATAATTATGAAAATTGTATTGATATCATGTTCGGTCCAGGTTCAATCTTTCATATACAAAGAAATGGTACTTTTATGTAACCAAGAGTCTATTCCAGTACACATTTCTTCATTCCATAATTTGATAAACATGTATTAATCTTACTTCGTTTAAAAATATTATGCTTAGCACTGTAGAAAATACAAAAAAAGTTGAAAATATATCTTACTTCATGGAGCTAGTAAAATAGGAGATAATAATAACAGTTAATATGTATATAACACTTACTATGTGCCAGTTACTGTGATAAGTGCTTTATAATTATTACCTCATTTGATCCATACAACAACCCTGGGACATAGGTACTACTAATATCCCTATTATATAGATAAACAAATTGAGGCAAAAAAGATAAGTGATTTTCTCAGGGTCACACTGCTATATATAGATATATTCATATGAAACTACTGAAATTATCAAACAGTTTGGTAACATCAGTAATTTGGAAGTTTCCCAAGTGATATAAATTTCATTCATAACCACCCTATTTGACTTTCTGTCCATGTTCACACATAAATTCATTGAAGAGGATGCTCCCAAGATGTAAGAACCTCACTTTTCTTGACATTACCATTATACCAGAGGAGCACTCTTGCTATCTCACACCCATTCTATCATCATATAATTAGCCCATCATTTTTAAAAATATGTATTATATATACTTAAAATTGAATCTACAGACATTTAAAAGTATGTGTATGTACACACATATGTATATACATGCATGCAAACATATATATGTATATATATTTATTTCTTTATTGTTATCAATTTTCAAAAATTATATTCTTGTATGCTGATGCTTGCTCACATCCACTATGCACCACTGCATTGTTCATTCTATTATCCTCATTTTGAATATTCCAGGTAATACTATTTTACATGATGAAGCCATAAAAACACAGGTAAAATATTGGAATTAGAAAGATGAACCTTTGTATCTGGGAGATGTGTGCTATTAATAGAGGAACTGTATAAATTTAAGAATGCAGTCAAGCCAAATTTCCAAATTTTATTGAATAATTAGCCCTAAACTGTCCACCTATACTATCTTAGATACAACATATATACATATATATTAAATATACATATGCACATGTATATACACATATGTGAGCCTATATATATAAGCACCCTCCAATAAACAAAGCATACATGAAATTTCATACTATAATATGGCCAATGGAAACAGAACATTGAAGAAATGAAAGGATGAGGGTAATCTGGCATAGTAATGAACAAGGAAAGTTTCTTTGAAGGAGCTAAGTCAAGTTGAGTCCTCAGTAGATGATGGACATGAATTAGTTGTAATAATAAATCAAAACTATATTCCAACTGATTCTATTAATATTCTTGAATGTAAAGTGGACCATAAAAAGATGAACTTCCAGCATTGTTAAGTTATTCTTCTAAGTTACAATTGTACTGAAATATTAAGAAGTATATTTTTCAAGTGAAGACTAGCCCACATGAATTATCTGAAAGCAATTCATTTCCACTATTCTCATACCTCATTGAGCCAAGGTTTATTTATATCATGCCTGTGACCCATTTTCTTTATAAATGTTTATAGCTTCCTTGGCATAATCATTAAAATGGATTTTTCTTTGATGGCTACTTCCATATGTAACTAATCATGAGATTTTAAAATGCATTTAAATTATATATGCATATTCATATTATATATAATTTCTTTACTTCATTAAAAAACTTCTGTTTGAATTATTCTTTTGTTGTGAGTTCTCTGAAACATTGTATTTTAGTATTTTACTGTTTTGAATCATATTCTATTGTGTAAACTTTTTAAAAATTATTCTTGACCACACTAGAGTTAATCTGTTGTTGGGTTACTTTTTTTGGTCAACTAGAATTTCACATGCTGAAATGTCTGATCAGACTTTTAAATCATTCCTACACTTTGAATAAGACAACTGAATAGGAAGCAATGCACTATTTTCATCTATGCTTTACTTTGTGTGGCAAGATTTGTATCAATCATTTTCAAATTCCATGCAGAATGCTTACCTTCAGAGTATCATTTTTTTAAATGTCAGCAATATTTCCTGTTAAGATAATAAGCATAGTTATGAAAATTAAACTGCAAACTAACCACTACCCATCCCATTCAATTATCTCAGCTTTTTTTCCCCAATCACCTGTGTTTCAAACCCATAAGGGTCTATTTAACCAAGGGTATATATGGCAATCTCCTGAACCTAAGAAGTAGTGTCAGTCCTTATAATAGGCAAGATTCACAAACTGAATTAAATTTATTAGAAAATACAATTGCATTAACCAATTTATCCACTTAGTAAGTACCTGCAGTTATTATTTATTATGATACTCAAAAGTGATTTTATCTATGCACTTCCTATTGTACTTTTTATGGAAAGATATCTGACTTTTCCATAATAACTGTTAGAATCTGAACCATTAAATATTAAGAAACAAATATGCCCAATAAATAAATAATACAACCACACTGTTGTGGGCAAAAGAGGTATTGTAATACTGTCTCACTGTTGAAAACTCAAAGACATTTATGTTGTCCCAGGTCTTGGTTAAAGGTTCACTCAGAGCATACACAAAATAACATAACTAACTAGAGGAAGCATTACAAGGTTGGAAGTATGCTTGATTTATTGCCAGATAAATATGTACACTAGCTTTGTGACTAAGAACAATTCATTTTAACTTTCTTATTTTGGGAAAAATTTCCATGACTGTTCTGATTCAATTCAATTTCAATTTGATTCAATTCAACAAACATTTACTAAGTTTCTACTAGAGAAGCAAATAAGCATTTATATAACATCTAAGTGCTAAGCAAACATTAAGCACTTTATAAATGTTATCTCATTTGATCCTCATAACATTGCTGGGAGGGGGCTACTGTCATGATTCCCATTTTACCATTGAAGAAACTGAGGTAAACAGAGGGTTAGTGATTTGCCCAGGGAAACATAGTCAATGTTTCTGAAGATGGATTTGAATTCAGTCTTCCCAACTCCAAGCCCAGTCCCTATCCACTGTCCTACCTAGATGTCTCTTGTATGTTCAAAGCATTGTAGTAGTTACTGGGGATATAAAGTTAAAATTAAAAAGTCCCTGTCCTCCAGGAGCTTATACTGTACCAAAGGAATGCTAAGACAAGTAAATTTTTGAAAATGTACAATAAATCCTCACCATGTGGGTGTTTAATTTTTCTAACTTCAAGCATTCATGTGATTTTATCAATAACCTAATTTCCACGTTTGTGTTGGCAATCCCACATGTTGGTGGCAATGTGTAGTAGACCAAAAAAAAAGAGGTAAAATGCATGAAGTGTGTGGAGCAGCTGGTATCTTATTAGGTGCTTCACTAGTCTTATTCACCTTATTGTGGTAAAGAGTCCCCTGTGCATTCAAAGCATCTATTTTTTCTATTTAGAATTCAAATTTTGCAATTATGCCCCCAAACAATAGTACAAGTCCTCTGAGCTCTAAGCCCAAGTTTGCAAATCAGTGATGTGGCTTATTGATAAAATAAAGATGTTGGATAAACTTGCTTGTCTACATGTCTTCAACTGCTGTTGGCCTAATCAACCAGCTAATTAGAAGCACAGATGCTGCAGATTCCATCATCATTCTCAGCCTCAAGGTTAGATGTCAACTCACTTCTGCTATGTTCCCATACTCTGGGATCATTAAGGGTCTCAAATGGCACAGAAAGCAGACATCACTGAAAGATTATTTCAAACTGGGATATGCTTCATGATCTAGAATGCCATCCACAAACCATGAAGGACAAAGCGTTGGAAGTGATGTTAAGACAACATCAATCGCAGTGTATTCCAACAGCAGTGACTATAGTCCCAGCAAGCTCTACCTTGGTTTTAAGAGGGTGACCAAGGTATAGAGGTTGACAGCAGTATAGTGTATGGTACAACACCCTCACACAGACATCTGACACAGGAAAGATTCAGGTTAAAGCATTGTTTTTGTTTTGATTTATATTTTATTTGCTTTACAGGATTTGTGGTATTAAAATTTTCATGTACTATGAAAAGTGAGTATTGTCTGAAATCAATGTTTTTTTAATTTTAGCTTTTATTGAGATGTTAACAGAGAAAGTCACAGAATTCTAGTGATTACTAATAAGGAAAAATGGTTTGCATGTAAACAACTTTATTTTGTTTAATGCATTTTTTGAATTATTTCATGGTTACTGTGTTAGAAAAAGTACATATTATCATAAATATTATTTTATTATAAAGAATTGTATGCAGAACAATGTATTTTCAGCATTTTCTAGTGAGACAGATAAACTACCCTTTGGGATAATTACAGGAATCTAACCCCCTATTTCCCATAGGTTCAATGTATCAACATTTGCATTGTTTTGTTTTATTTTGTTTTTTACTTTCAGCCATTTTCTAGCAACTTTACTTTCTGGTTGTATTCAATACCTTCCTCAAAAGTTGAGAATTTACTGTATATGCTAATCAATACAAATTTGCAGAAAGAAGAGATGCTTACAATGGGAGGATTAGGAGAAGTTTTATGTAGATGAATTTTAATCCATGTTGGTGGCAGAAGTTTCCAGAGTCAGAGAAGAAGTCCTTGGTGTATATATTCATAAGAATATTGTAGGATATTTTCTGATTTAAAATATCTTAGTCCTCCCCCTGAGCAATCTCAAAATGTTCTTGTCTTCTATTTGACAGATGTTTCTTTTCATCTCCGCAATGACTAAATATGGGAGAAATAATTTAAACATACATCAGCCTACATTCATTTACCAGCTGTAATGTTTAGAGCTAATTTAACTCATGAGCTACTTTCATATTAAAATAAAGGGATTGTATGCTTATTAAGTAGTAAGTTTTGCTTTGTTGTTTTTTTATAGAGCCTTTTGTGCTAATCCATGATTGAAGGAATTTTGTTATTGTTGTTGTTGTTGTTTTATTGTTATGTTTTTGTTTTTTAGTAAGAAGGAATAGAAGCAAAACACCTTTATATGATTTTGCTGATGAAAAAATTGTTTAGTAGTAGTTTACTGACTTGCTTTCAGTGGTTCTTTTCATCTCCGTAGTCATTATGCCCCTTCTCAAATCCTCATTTTTAGCTCTCCAAATTGTCCACAAACATGATGTTTTATTAAAACAGAGTTTGGGAAAGAAACTAGAGAAAATGATACTTAACCTTCTCACTTGAGGCTGGTCCCCTACTGTATTATGTATGTGTGTACGTATGTATGTATTCATGCACACAGTATATGTAAATGTGTATATACACATATACATGTGCATATTTATATACACACATATGTATATATGTATGCCTCAAGGGAGAAAAAGGTATGTGCATATATAAATATATATACACATACATATATACATACATATACACACACACAAAGACAGATATATATAGATATATATATATACATATATATGTGTGTGTGTATATATATATATATATGTGTGTGTGTATATATATATATATACAAACATAAATAGACATAGACACACACACATATGCACATGCTTTTTCATCCAGTCTGCTCCTTTTATTCCCCTGTTCAGAATTACACTAAAATTCAGGATTCAAAAAAAATTTTTTTTATAAAAATTGTTGGTTTTTCTTTGATTAACATGTGAGTTGGTATGTACACTTGGATCAATTTTGGGGGAAAGTTTCTCTCTTTTTTGGTACCCTTTTTCCAGTCATTAAAAGATTCTACGGGGCAGCTAGGTGGCACAGTGGATAAAGCACCAGCCCTGGATTCAGGAGAACCTGAGTTCAAATCCAGCCTCAGACACTTGACACTTACTAACTGTGTGACCCTGGGAGAGTCATTAAACCCTCATTGCTGTTGGGGGCGGGGGGAGGAAGGAGTCTAGGACCAAATGAATAAATTACTGAATTAATAAAACAACAAAGATTTTCTTAAGTACTGTCTTTGTGCCAAAAATTAAACTATAACTAAGGATGCAAATAGAAAAGATAGTCCCATATGCTAATACATCCTACTATAGGAAGACACCATATATAAAAGGTTTCAGCTATATTTTAACTACATTCAGAAGGAAAACCCCAGCTGCTTTTAGATAGTAGCAGCAAAGCAAATAGTCATCTGTTTGGCCATTATTTCCATTGATAATACATTTGAATCTAATGTTTAATTTCCCATAAATACAAGCCAAAGATTTGGATTCTAAGAATTTTCAAAGAAAGTTATGAGATGAGTGAGAAGGTAGATAAGAAAATATATAAGTATTTTTTTCCCCAATTTTGGAATATAAAATAGTACCATAATGAGATCAATCAGTATTGGTTACTCAGATTCTCTGAGGTTTATCCATTAGTCAAGCTCATGATGATTGCAGCTCAACCTCATCTTAGAGAAAATCTCTGCTATATTTGTGCAAGTCTGGTAACAATATAAGTTCTTATCAAAAATATAGCTTACTATTATATTGAGCTGAATGAATTTAGAATAATATAAAAGTAGGCAAGTATTGGGCAAATTAAAAGTTGAGTCCTTAATGGAATCCAAAAAAAGCTAAGTACTTAAGTGAGTTGTAGTAAAGGAATTGGAACAAAGGATTGACTTTCCTAAGTGATCTTCAGTTTTCCGACCTGCTAGGCAATACATATGTCGACTTTTGTGCATGAAATTTTCCATAATGCATTTGGATCCTACATAGTTGTTTTAAGTACATCTCTAATTTAGAGAGAGATAATTAGAAACCTATGTATGTCCTAACTTTTATTACACGTGGAAAAGAGATTTAGCCCCTGAGAAATACCAGCTTAATTAGTACAATTCAGGATAAATTGTGAAATACTGTATTTGGTAAGCCTCTTGAGAGAGGGCATTTTAATCTAGGTTCACCATTCAGTACTCTTAAAATAGGATTGCATGTATTTGGGTGGGGGTGGGGGTTGAACTTCTTAGATAGGACTGATGGCCTAGATCTTATACCCACCCTGAAGTCTGTCTTTGTGTGTGTGTGTGTGTGTGTGTGTGTGCGTGTGTGTGTGTGTGTGTGTGTGTGTGTGTGTGTGATCAGATGGGAGGAAGCTAGAAAAAACTGAACCTTTGAAAAATAAAGCTATGTTTATTAAAGATAAAATAAAGTAAGACATTTGGTCTTATTATAACTGTTGCTCAATTGAATTCAGATTCAGAAGAAATGTTTGATCATATGCACCTAATATATAGTACAGCCAAGAAAAATGTAGACCTTCAGAGGCAGCAGTTTTATATTTACACGCACAAACAAGAAATCATTCTGACAACTCACAGTAGAAGAGAAGTAGTTTAAATGTAAAGACACACTTGTAAAAATTCTTTCAACTGTGATTAAAACTATTCAACTGAGAATAAAGGGCTTTGCAAAGTTGAATTTGTATTTCCCCTTTCTTTGAAACTCTTCAAAGTTCTTAAGCACCTTTATATAGTTAATAGAAATTTGAAAACCTTTCAAGTAAATGGGAGCTTTTTTCTACTCACAAGAATTCTGTGAAAGTGTTAAGACACAGATTATGTCTTTCAATATTTCAAATTGATTTTTTTATTAGAAAGATGCACATACTTCCTAAATTTGCATTTGTACAATAAGTAGCATCTTATAGACCGCCAAGGTAGATAATAGAATTTCTAAAATTATATTTATTTTCCTTACAGATATCTAGTAGCCAATACACAGACTTTTAACTGTTATACTTCAAGATAATCAGGATGGGTACTTCTTTGGCTCTCCTTTCTCATTCTTATCTCCATATCTTTTTTCTTTAAGTCATTTAAAGAGGATCTAACCAATATGTTTGATGTTTTTCATCTGTTCAATGAGTTCA
Organism: Dromiciops gliroides; assembly: GCF_019393635.1. Classification (NCBI taxonomy): domain Eukaryota; kingdom Metazoa; phylum Chordata; class Mammalia; order Microbiotheria; family Microbiotheriidae; genus Dromiciops; species Dromiciops gliroides. The sequence goes on along the minus strand of NC_057863.1, from coordinate 139,088,277 downwards.
TCAGAATTCCCAATGTACCACTTATCACATGCATTCTTCTTATCTCTTTTTCATTATATAGAGTCCTAGTTTTAGAGTGGAAGGTATCATTAAGGTCATCAGACGTGACCATACTATTTTACAGAGGAGAAACTGAGATTTATAAGTTAAGTTACTTGTCCAAGGGCACAAAAGCCATAAAAAGAACTAGTACCTTAACCGAGATCTTTTGATTGCTATGACAATGATCATTAAAACACTACTTCTTGGCCCATTTTATTTTTCCTTGATACTCAAATGCATGGAGAACAAGACCTTTTATTTCTTATAGTTTTAATATATACAATAGCTCAAAGCAGAAAACATATAAAATCACCAAAAGGATATTAATGTTGAAATACTGGACTTTGTAAAAGTAAGAAGTTTGGAATAATTGAAAACATTGCAGTTTCCCAGATACAATCTAGTCCTATGCTAAAGTTCCTTGTTCAATTAGAAATGATCTTAGCCTCTTGAATACTTGGCTAACAGAATCCAAGCTATGATTGATCCTTCCAAGCTAGAACAACTTCAAGTGCAGACCTTATGACAAACTATACATCTATTGTTTAAGGGACCACCTGAATGTAAAGTTGCCCATCTCCATAAGGCTGGTGACCAGGGAGAGATATGCATGTATACACAAAAACAAGTGCAGGCACGCACATATACATACACATTTGCATATGTATGTATATGCATTTATGTGTCTGTATGTATATACACTCTCACATCTCACATATACATCTGTATCCACACATGAATGTAGGTGTGTATACATGTGCACATGTAGGTATGTGCTTATATATAAATATACGTGTATAAATACATATATGTATATATGTATATGGAAGAATTGAATTATCTCCCTGTGAATATTTTCCCTAGAAATCATTATAGATATTTTAAAAATATATATATAGCTAAATGAAAGTTTGGCTTTGAAGTTCTCCTTAAAAATCAATGAAACAAAACAACTAAGTTATGTTTGTTACATACACAAGGAATATGAACAAAAATGTCATTTCACAGAATGCTGGGTCATCTTACCATACAATGATGTCAGTAAGCCTGTGATCGTAAAATGATCATATATTTAGAGTTTAGAGGAAGACAGAACACATAGAATTTAACCCTCACATTCCACAAATGAAAAAAAAAAGTGAAATACTGGAAAGTTAAGGAATTTTCCCACGTTCACACAACTATTGTCCAAAGCAGATTATGAATTTCTGTTCTGCTGAATCCAAGTTTACTGCCCAGTTCAATTTCAGTTATTATACAAAAAGTACATTGAAGAGAGGGAATAAATGGAGACATTCACAAAAAAGTTCTTCTGTGTGTATGTGTGTGTGTTTTAATGAGACCATCCATACCACAAAATGGAAAAGAAGAAAAATTAAAACTGTTAAAAATGTGGATGGAGAGTGCAGCCCAGTGGTGCAGTGGGTAGAGAACTGTCCCTGGATTCAGGAGATCTTGAGTTCAAATCCAACCTAAAACACCTGACACTTACTAGCTGTGTGACCCTTCACAAGTGACAAACCTTATTGCCCAGCCAGAAGAAGAAGAAGAAGAAGAAGAAGAAGAAGAAGAAGAAGAAGAAGAAGAAGAAGAAGAAAATGTGATTTGAGACTAAGAAATGAAATTGGCCAAAGATTCCCATTTCTCAGAATTCCTATACCTACATATCATAAATTACTTATTTAAGAAGAGAATCAGAAAGTTTTGGTTTTATAACAATACTGTTAGAAAAGTGAAATTAATTGTGTCTAAATAAATGGGTAACTAGTATTAAATATGAAGTAATCATTTCTGAATCAGCTAATAATCAGCAAGGAAGAACAAAGGCCAAAAGAAAGAATAATAAAAAGAAAGAATAAAATATATCTGCAACATAGGTGTGGACTAGAGGTATAGATGTGAAAATCTACTTCATAGAGATAATAATAGAGGTTGATGAGATCAGAAATCAAGTAGCAAAGGAAGATAATAAAAAGGGTCCAGTTATTATGTGGATAAAAATCTGGCAAAGAAGACTGAGGACTGGTCAACCAGGGAACAGGAGAATTAGGAGAACAGGGTTATTAACATTGGCAGAGATTGAAAATAAATGAAAATGTATGAAAATAGGGGCAGCTAGGTGGCACAGTGGATAAAACACCAGCCCTGCCTGGATTCAGGAGGATCTGAGTTCAAATCAGGCCTCAGACACTTGACACTCACTAGCTGTGTGTCCCTGGGCAAGTCACTTAACCCCCATTGCCCAGCAAAAAAAAAAAAAAAAAGTATGAGAACTGAGAGAAAACCATTTGATTTGATAATTCTCCTTTTGGAGAAGGGGGAATAGTAGTTAGTGTTGGAAAGATTAAAGGTTAAGCCATCTATGATTAGGTGAGGGAGAATATGGAAGAAAGTTATAAAAACTGAGTAGATTGAAGAAGTGATAAGTTGTTATATTTGATGGAAAATCAATCTCTTTATTGAAAACTCTTTACATGAGGGCAGATATTGCAGCAGACAGAAAGACTATGAACCGAACACTGAACTCATTGAGGAAAGAATGATATCATCCTGGTGGTGAATGTACAAATTACCAGAATCTAAGGAGTATAACTTGTTTTGTCTTTTGTTCTTGAAGAGGACCATGACATTAGGGTGATATCATGACTTGGAATGAATTGGATTAAAGTCAGGGAAGACTTTGCAGGGTCACCAAACTCACTTTCTTCTCCAAAGCCATCTGGATCCAGTGGCAAGATATATATCGGGACAATTGGAGATGGCCCCAAAAGTTTAAAGCAAATGAGATTAAATGACTTGCCCAGGATCACACAGCTAGTAAATGTCAGGATGAACATATGTCCTCTTTACAGATAACCTGATGCTGCTTCAGAAAGCCATGCAACATTACAATAACTCTGTAAAGATATTCATAATCATTCAACTGGCTACAGCTTGATCATTCTCAAAGAAAAATCAAGTGGATAAAGAATGAATGTGCATTAGATGGAAGAGGAAAGGCAGTGAGCTCCCAAACTCATGACATGATCGCTCCAAAAAACATCAAAATAATGCCATAGTAAAATGCCCAGAACAGTAAAACTCACAGAAGTATGTGCTGAAATCATCTTCTAACCAAGACGGCTTGGAAGGTCAGAAGGAGGTAGATGCTGTGCTGATACAGGAGTCAGGCCCAACCCCACAGTCACCGTGACACAGATCCAGTCCCAAGAAGGCCACACCAGAGAAGCAGACCCCCAGAACCTCTGAATCAGCTGAAGCGCCAGTGTTGTCTGGAACTGAGCTCACAGTCATGTGAGTGGGCTGAACCCTGGGCAGGGGGAAGACTACAGGGGTCTATGCTGGCACTAAGACAGAACTTGGATTTTAAACCCCTGCTGAGAACCAGGAGGTAGGCTCGAGTAGCAGGGTCCCAGGTGGGGGAGGGGCACAGGCTCATTGGAGCTGACAACCACAACACACAAAGCTGGTTGATTGGCAAGTTGGTCTGGGGTCATCTAGGACCAGGAAACAGGCCGGGTGAGGGAAGAACCTGATTCTCCTTAAATCATATGACCTGGGACTTCTTAAGCTTGGGATACTAAAGCCTGGAAACAGTGCCCCACTTTAAGGAACTAAAAGTCAAGTAAAAGAAAGGCAAGATGAGCAGACAGAGAAAGGTTAGGACCATAGAAAGTTTCTTCAGTAACAAGGAAGACCAAGGGGCACCCTCAGAGGAAGATGACAACATCAGGGCCCCTATATCTAAAGCTTCCAAGAAAAATACAAATTGGTCTTAGGCCATAGAAGTACTCAAAAAGGACTTTGAATATAAAATTAGAGAGGTAAAGGAAAAAATGGAAAGAGAAATGAGGGTGATGCAAGAAAGACATGAGAAAAAAGTCAACAGCTTGAAAAGTCAAATTGGCCAAATGGAAAGGGAGGTACAAAGGCTCTCTGATGAAAATAATCGCCTAAGAATTAGGATTGAACAAATGGAAGCCAGTGACTTTATGAGAAACCAAGACACAATAAAGCAAATCCAAATGAATAAAAAAATAGAGGGCAATGTGAAATATCTTCTGGGAAAAACTGCTGACCTGGAAAATAGGTCCAGGAGAGATAATTTGAAAAGTATTTGTCTACCTGAAAACCATGATCAAGGAAAGAGCTTAGACACCATCTTCCAAGACATTCTCAGGGAAAATTGACCTGAAATTCTAGAAGAAGAAGCTAAAATAGAATTTGAAAGAATCCACCGATCACCTCCAGAAAGAGATCCCAAAAAGAAAACTCCAAGAAATATTATAGCCAAATTCCAGAGCTCTCAGGTCAAGGAGAAAATATTGCAAGCTGCCAAAAAGAAAGAATTCAAGTACTGTGGAGCCCCAGTCAGGATAGCACAAGATCTAGCAGCTTCTACATTAAAGGACCAGAGGGCATGGAATATGATATTCCAAAGGGCAAAGAAAATGGGATTACAACCAAGAATCACCTACCCAGCAAAACTCAGCATTATCTTTCAGCGGAAAAAAAATGGGACTTTAATGAAAAAGAAGACTTTGAGATATTTGTGATGAAAAGACCTGAACTGAATGGCAAATTTGTCCTTCAAATACAAGACCCTAGAGAACCATAAAAAAAATAGGAGCTGGGAGACATACCTGGGGTCATACAGCGGGTGACTGTCTTGTGTCTCAGGCCGGGTTTTGGCTGGGATACCCCTGGGTCCAGGGGTGATGCTTTGTCCACTGTGTCACTTAGCTAGGTAATGACATTTTTTAGGGTTAAATTGAGGGGTGAAGGGAATTCACTGGGGGAGGGGGAAGGGCAGAGGTGAAATCCTACATGAAAGAAACAGGAAAAGGCTTATGGAGTGGGAGAAGAGATGGGAGAGGATCAGGGCAGTAAATGAATTTTACACTCATCAGAAAAGGCTCAAAGTCCTTAAACTCATCAGAGCTGCCACAAGGAGGGACTAACAGACACACCCAACTGGGTGGAGTAATCTATTTAATCTGGGCTGTAAATGAGACTAACACTCATCAGAATTGGCTCAAAGACCTCAATCTCATTAGAATTGGCTCAAGGAGGGAACAATGTACACAGTCAATTGGGTGGAGTTATCTCTCTCACCCTTCAGGAAAATAGGAAGGGAAGGACATAAAGAGAGAGGGGCAAAAGAAGGAAGGGCAGAGCGGGGTAGGAGATAGACAGAAGCAAATCCCTTTTGAAGAGTGATAGGATGAAAGAAGATGGATAATAGAATAAATATCATGGAGAAGGGAACAGGATGGAAGGGACACAGTTTACAATAATAGTCATGAAAAAGGGAAAAGGGGGAAAATTGTACAAGAAATATTTATAGCAACTCTTGGTGGAGGCTAAGAATTGAGAATCAAGGCAATGTCCATCAATTGAAGAATGATGGAAAAAGCTGTGCTATATGATTGCAGTGGAATGGTCTTGTGCTACAGGAAATGACAAACAGTATGATGCCCGAAAAACCTGGAAAGACTAATGAACATCGATGTACAGTGAAGTGAGCAGAGCTGGGAGGACATTGGGCATAGTGACAGCAGTATTGTTCAATGATCAATTGTGAATGACTTTACTCTCAGCAATGCAATGATCCAAGACAATCCCAAGGAACTAATGAGGAAGCTTACTTTTCACCCCTATAGAAAGAACTGATAAAAAGAACACTTGTGAATTGTACATATATAACCTGGTTGCGTTCTTGTGGAGGGGGGAGGAAAGGGAATGAGTGAGGGAGAAAAATTTGGAACTCTAAATCTTATGAAAATGAATGTTGAAAAGTACCCTTACACATAACTGGACAATAAAATAAATAAAGACCAGAAGATGCTGTCTAAAACAAAAAAAAAGAATGAATGAATGTGCATTTTTGAAATTATTACATGCATTAAAAAAAAAAAACAACCTATGAAGTTCTTCAGCCTCTGAGTCTATGTATATGTAAGAGTACTTAGACATTGATGACCAATCCTGTATAATTTATATAGCGGTCTGACAATATAAGTGACTCACCATTGTGGTAATATATGAAAGTTTTTAACAGTCGGTTAGGATAACTGAAAGACGCCAGTTTTTCAAGGACCACCCTTTTGGGGAGGAGATGAACAGTCCGCCTGCTGCGTATGTCAGACTGCCTGCCAGGTTTTTGACTTCCGGGGTGGAGAGAACGGGAGTAGGCCTTTTTGCCTGCTTGGCGGGACTCCTGACGGCGCGGCACAGACGGTCTCTCTCTCTCCAAAGGTGGCCTTTTCGGTTTGGTGAGTTTTTATAAGGAATATAGACTAAGCCTAGACTTAAGACGATTTGTATTGTATTTCTATTTTCCTATCCTTCTAATCAACATCACCTTGTGACTACCATACAATAAAGGCTCTATCTAGAAAACCAGAAGCTTCTTCCATTTACTAGTCTGGGAGATAAATTAGGGAAAAGTTAAGTAGGGAGATTTATGATCTAATATCCAATTTTATTCTCACACCATACTAGTATATATCTACATAAAATCTCAGTTCCCTTAACCTGCTATTTGGATGCCTTATATTGCAATCATATAAAACAATATAATAAATATTTATTAAGTGCCTCTATGTACCAGACACTGTGTTAAGTTCTGTGGATACAAATTAGAAAAATAAAGACTGTCTCAAGGAACTGACAATCTAATATCATCAAAGTCTTAAGATAATTAATGGACTCTTTGATAATTAATCATAAATTATTAAAATTGTGGGGCAGCTAGGTGGCACAGTAAATAAAGCATCAGCCCTGGATTCTGGAGGACCTGAGTTCAAATCCGGCCTCAGACACTTGACACTCACTAGCTATGTGAACCTGGGCAATGTGTAATTTAAGATTCTAAATGTGGATTCTAATCTGTTCCCACAGTTTTGGAGGAAACTGACTAAAATAACTGATAAAATGAGTTTAGGTTTTTAAGGGTTTATTGAAAAATAGAGAGAAAAAGATTGAGAACAGAATCCCAACAGCCTGGCATTCCTATCTTTCCTCAAATTTCCTGTGAAGTCCTCTGTCGCCACCACCACCATCAAGTCAGGAACCCAAAAGAGCCAGAGCTCTCCATGCAGGTCCTCTTTCCTCCTTCCTGTCTCCTCTCAGAAAATAGGAGGCTCCTCAAGTTGATTGCCTGGTAGCCTTGATAGACAGCACCCATGAGCAAACGTCACTTCCTGACACCAAGGAAAAGCCACATGGCCTTGCCCTCTGAGGCATTTTACTCATGGCAGAGCTTTCCCACAGCAAGTCTCCTGTAGGTGGCATCATTCCAATCATTATAGTAAGTAACTTAACCCTCATTGCCCTGCAAAACAAAAAACAAAAAAGAAAACAAAGCAAAACAAAAACAAATACATTATTAAAATTATAAAACCTCTTAATTTATCAATTAGCTCTGAGTTTGTTCTTAAGTCATTTCATTTGTGTCCAACTCTTCACTACCTATAGGGGTTTTGTCATTTTCTTCTCTGGCTCATTTTACAAATGAGGAAACCGAGGCATATAGGGTTAAGTAACTTGCCTGTGTTCACATAGCTAATAAGTGTCTGAGGCCAGATTTAAATTCAGGTCTTCCTAACTCCTGGACAATGCTCTACCCTCTACACAACCTAGCTACCCTAACTTTGAGACTCTACCTCAATTTATTAAATATTATTTATTAAACAAACTGTAGAATCCTCTTTTTTCTTTAGTACTTTATGATCTTAAAATATATCAACACCCTCATTCCTCAATTGTCCTATGTTTAAATATAAAGGTTAGTGGCCCTACAATTTCATAAACACCAAAACAAGGTTATAAATAAATATTTACAATATACCAGTTGTGACAAAAATCACAGTCATACTAATCTTTAATCATCACAGATACTCTCTACTTCTCAATTCTGGAAATACTCCCACTCAGCTATCTCACGATAGCAGGCAAAATATCTTAAGAATTGTCTTCAAATTGTTTCTTCACAAGATATGCATTAAAATGCAGGCTTTTAGGTAATATATTATTTTACTCCTTTCACTGTATATTTCATTTAATATCCCTCCAATCATGACCCTTAACTCTTCAAACTGAGAGTTAAACTCTCAGTCTCTTCCTAGATAGTTAAATGATAATTGCATGATTCCATTCTTCTTTACAATTATTGTAACGATACTCATACTTTCTTTTGGGAAAGTCTTTTGAACTTTGTGTAATACATACACACAAACACACACATATGACAGTACAAGTGGGAAATGAGCTGCATGTAGAAATTACTAAGAGGAAAAGAATGTAGTGTAGTCTGAATTGCATTCGGGAACAAGTGTTGTCATTTATGATGATGGTGGTGGTGTTATTTTTGTTTATTTTTGAAGAGGATCAGTGACATCATAGGAAGATGTTTTGACTTGCCTATGCATTGGATTAAATGAATCAGAGATGTATAAATTCTTCAGTGTCACTCTCTTTTTCTGAGTCACTGAAATCCAGTAGCAAGACAAAAGTCAGGATGACTAGAAAGCTCAGGATGCAATGATTTACCTTGGGGTCTTTGATGTCTGACTGAGCTCTAAGCACTCCACAATGCTTGTTCCATTGGAACAAATTGTTCTCATCTGTCCATTCCAACAAGGAAAGTCTCCACATTTGGCAGAGACATTCCCCCCAACTCACCAAAGGGTGTGAGACCTGTCAGTTACCGTCAATTTGTTTTAGCCTGTCTACCGAGATGGTTTTACCTGGGTATGCACACTGCTCGTGCTATAACTACTTGGAACCACAGATGAGAATTGGGTGGCAGGTGGACATCAAAGGTGGATAAGCAGCCCTGAAAAGTGCGGAGCAAACCCTCATAGCTACAGTGCTAGTCCTCCCGAAAAGCCCATACACGCAGAAATAAATCATATTAATAATAACATTGCACTGGTTTTGCTTTATAACTTGGATTTTAGAACAATGTAGTCTTCAAAGTATTTTAAGTGAACGTAAAACAGAGGACAATGGAGTGCTGGATGGCAGGTGAGATTTCGCAACGTGAAACAAATGAGGAATCTGGAAGGTTAGAATCATAGAAATCTATGAATCCAAAAGATCATAATCTGGTCACATGTTGACAGCAAGGGATGCTGCGTAAACAGATTGCCTGCCCAACTGGTGTTCTTAATATGTCAAGTGAAATCCATGGAGACCCTAGAATGTAAAGTGGATATTTTTTCATATACATCATTATTGGGATATTTAGTGTGAACACAAATCTATTTGAGAAGTTGAGCAAGTATCCAGAAAAACTTTGGAAGACCGAATCTTAAGAACTCTCACTCTCCTTTGCAGAAGACTGACAAGCAAACATACCTTCCACTCTTACAAGATACCCCCTGCATATTAAACCATATATTGTCCAACATGGCTAGAAACTTGATTTGTTTTGCTTAAGTATACTTTTTTGCAAAAAATGATTCGGGGAGTGAGGGTGTGTATCTTTGGGAAGAAAGATGTCAAAAAAATCAATAAAACATTTATTTTATTTTAATTGGTAAATATATATCAATTAGTAAAGATAATGGACTATTGTTACAGTGATTTTAAAGAAGAATGGAATCATACAATTTGTAAAGATGAAGTGATCTCTAAGTTCCCCTCCAACTATAACATTACTTTTACAAAATGTATATACCCTTGTGACATAAATAGGGGCAGCTAGGTGGCACAAGGGATAAAGCATTGGCCTTAGCATCAGGAGGACCTGAATTTAAATCTCACCTCAGGCACTTGCTAGCTGCATGACTCTGAGCAAGTCACTTAACCCCAATTGCCTTAAAAACATTTGTGGTTGAAGCCTAGCTATGGGGAGTGTCCAGGCTGTACCAGAGATGAATGTGAAGGTGCTGGACTTTGAACACTTTCTGCCAATGGTGCAGACTATAGCAAAGAATGAGAACCAGGGCACATATGAAGATTATGTAGAGGAGTTTCAGGTGTTTCATAAGGAAGGGAACAGCACAGTCAAGGAGCCTGAAACTACGTCATCACTCTGGGTGAGAAGATGACAGAGGAAGAAATGGAAGTGTTGGTGGCAGGGCATGAGGATAGCAACAGTTGTATCAACTATGAAGAGCTAGTTTGGGTGGTGTTGAATGGCTGAGAACAAAAGTCCCCTATCCACAAAGAATCCCCTAACTTTCTCAGTGTGAGAATGATCCTCTAATACCAGAAGCAACTAACTACATTGTCAGGGTTACCAAGATCCTTCCTTCCAACTCGCACCATATGTCCTCTTTGGCCTACCTGCTCTCTGCTTTCACCAAATAAACTTGCTAACTGTTCCTAAAAAAACAAAACTAAACTAAAAAAACAGGGAGGGGGGTGCAAAAAAAAATCCAAACAAAAAAAACCCTGAAAACATTTGGGGTCATCTCAAGTCATTCTGAATATATATGTATGTATATGTATATGTATCTACTTGAATGTATATATTGAATATGTGTATGTATTTGTGTGTGTGTGTGTATATATATATATATATATATATATATATATATATATAAATGTATGTGTGTGTGTGTATCTTGCCAGTGGGCCCAGATGGCTCTGGAGGAGAATGTGAGGTTGGTGACTTCCATAGCCCTCCCTCACTTAAATCTAATTCATTCCAAGTCATGACACTACCCCCCATGTCATGATTCTCTTTGAGAACAAAGGGCAAATATATATATATATATATATATATATATATATATATATATATATATATATATATATATATATATATATATATATATATATATATAAATAGACTGACACAATTATTTCAAGAAAATAATTTAGAGTTGGAGGAAACCTTAGATTTTAGTACTACAATTCATTCATTTTACAGAGAGGGGTAATGAAGACTAGTTAAGTGTCATTCCCATGGTCACAAATAGGATAGAGTTAAGTCACTATTCAAACCCAGGTATTTGACTCTATTCCTAGTGCTCTTTCTAAAATACCAAATAGCATATGACCCATTTATAACCTTTATGTTCAAAGTTAGGTTTTTAATCCCTAAGGGCATGATAAAAGGATAATAAATTGTATTTTAATTATAAATTATGTGTGAAAATATTATCACTTAGGGAAACCCTACATTTAAAGTATGAAATTAAACTGTTCTTTATACCATGTGTAACGATTGGAATGACGCCACCTGCTGGATACTTACTGTAGAAGAGTTCTGCCCATGAAGTGAAGGTCTTTGAGGGCAAGACCAGGAGTCTCTTCTTTGGCGGGAGGAAGTGACGCGGACTAGTGGGAAGAGGAAGGAAGAGACTGGCGCTGACTCTGGGGCTCTTTCCTGAGGATGCTGGCGGAGAAGGGAGCTAGAAATGTGCTCTCCCTTTAATAGATAGGAATCTAGGCCTTTCTCTCTCTCTTTACCAAATTCTTATTCTCCTTAATAAATGCTTAAAAGTCTAACTCTTGCTAAAGCTTGTAATTGATTGGCGACCACTCATTAGATATTTTAGACAGTTTAGCTAGAATTTTAGCCCTTAACAGATGGCTGACCACGAAGAGGAAAGCTAAACCTCAGTCTTCTTCTGATCTTCTGGTTGGGTAAGAAATTTCCCCTACCCTTTAAATTGCTAAGTACGGGTGTACTGGCTGTGTTTTCCTTTAAATTTTTTCGAATGGACCTTTTAAACTCCCTAATTATCCTATTTTTGATTTTAGTCTGTTTAACCAGACAAATGGGAGATAAGATCATGTTAATGCTTTGTTTTTGTGGATTTTCTATTTTTCTTTTTATTTTTGTTAAAAGAGCCAGCAACTTACTCACACTAGGAAATATCTCTCCCTCTCCCAACCATGCTTTTTCAGAGAAACCTGAAGAGATTCCCGCAGCTTTTCCCAGTTCTAACACTAATCGTTGCTCTAATTTTGCATGCCTGGAGGCAATGACCCACCCTCTAGAAGCTTTTAATCCCCTAGCTCCTGGAGGCAAAGTGGGGGAAGAGGAATCCAGGCCTGAGTTCAAAATCAAGTCCGAATCAAATTGCGCTGGTCCCTCCCCTCCTCTCCAAACCCCACCCTTTACTCCTCCCATGGCCAAGCCCATTGCTTCTCCTGCCTGGGAAGTCCAGAGAACTGATGCGCATGCTCAACTTTCTCTAACTACATTTGCAGCTTCAGGCTCAGCCCTTCCCCAGCCTGGCTGTGCTTCTGAGACACCCTTAGAAAACCCTTTAAATTCCAGATATGCTCGTTTTGTTCATAATTTTGCTAACCTGCTTTTGTCTTTAATTAGTAATCTTATAAAGCATTTGTATGGTGAAAAGCCCGACAGACAATATGGAGGGGTTAAAGAAGAAAAACTTAAGCTGAATAAGAATGACAATCAACATAGTTCAAGACTCTGCTTCTTTTGCCATGGAAGGGTATATATTTTACAGAAATGTAGAAGTAAGCAGCAAGGTATTGATATGAGTATTGGGGATTTTAGATATCGGAATCAAAAGTGTTCTAACTTCACTCAGATTATTAATGTCAGTTCAGAGGTTACATAGATTTCTATGCTATTACATATACATTTTGAAATTAATGGTATGGGTTTATTTTGAGAGATTTTCATGCTTTTGAGATTGTATTTTATACTTAGTTTTTAAAACAAGGAGAATATTTGTAAAAGCTTTTTATAGTCATGTGATCAAGTTTATATTTTATAATACTCTTATTAATATTAAGTTCATAATCATTTAGATTTCCCTAGTTTGAATTTCATTGTCTTTTATTGTTCCATGTGTATTTTTTTCTATTTATTCATCTCTCTAATTTTGAAACATTGCAAGATGGTTTTGATTTCATAATACAATGTTAATTCTAGGAGTATTGTGCTCCCATATTCTGAGTTGTTTGTTTTTGTTATTTTTTCTCAACTGATTATTTGATCAAACTCTTTAAAGCATTTCCCTGGCAAATTGGTTGCCATGGCAAGTGTAAATTGATTCTAGAAGTATTATTTTTAATAAGCATATTCCAAAAAAAAAAGAGGGGAACATTTGTGAAAGTTTTCTTTTTTCAAAAAAAAAGTTTTCTTTGAGATTCTGTTATGCTTTAACTTGTATTTAAATATGTTCTGATTTTTCACAAATTAATTGTATACTAAGTAAAAAAAAGGCGTATTATTTGAAATTGTTGCATAATTATATATTGTGTTCTGAGTCAAGATGTGTTCACATTTTTTGCAATCATTTATTATCCTCAATTTTTAAATCCATATGAGACTTGGATTATGGGAACTTATCATTTAAGACATTAATTGCCTTTATTCTGAGTTATCAGATGCCAGTTGGCCAAGATGCCATCCAATCACAAGAGGAATACATGCAAGAGCAGACACTGAACTGTCACATGAGGGGAGACATGCATGAAGTCAAGGTATGGCCGAGGGAACGGCTTTTGACTAATGTTGAGGTTGGATTCTCTTGGTTTAATATTTTATTCCCTTTTTCCCCACAATATTGTACAGATGGCTGGAAGTATTCATCCCACCCATCTCACTTCTACACCTGGCTTCTATGCTCCCTCCTATATGCCTGATGCCATGGACATCTCAATCCCATGCATCTGATTAAGTCTGACTCAGTTTCCTCCAATATGTTCGGTGGCATGGACATATATTCCATCCACCTATTTTAAGCCTGGCATACTGCATGGACAGTATATATTGCTCAAGTGTGGGAATGCTCATATCCCATCATTTCTCTGTTTTTTTATGGTAACCCCCATAATTATCTCAGATGTCATGATAAATAACAGTGTTGAATTTGGCCTTGACATCTGTTACCAATTATATTAGATTTGTAATTTCTCATAATGGCATGAGGATAATTAGGCAGATGATGCAAAAAGTGATGAAACAAAGATAAAAATTATTTTTAAAAATTAATATCACAGCAATTGTCTTCTCAATTACCCTCCATAAGGGGGGGACTATAGTAATATTATAATTTTAAAGAATGGTTCAATTTTTGTTTTATTATATGTTTCATGTGTAACAACTAAGATTCTGAATTCCCTTAGACATGTTTTTGAGAACTTTCATTGTTTGATTTGATTATTGACAAAGCTATTTTAAAGTTGTCTTAAGCTCAATTTTGTAGGAAATTTTCCTGGCTGATTACCAGCATCCACACATCAACCCCTGAAAAGACTTCCATTCCACGACTACACCTAGAGGACATCTGAGAAAAGACTTTCAGAGACTTTAAATGAACAGTTTTGATTTGTTGTTTTTGTTGTTTTTTTTCTCTTTCTGTTATAATATACACCATCTATAACATGTATTCTCTGCAGAGGCCCTCCCTTTGCAAGACTAATGTCAAAGCGTCAGTTCATGAGGACAAAAAAACAATCGCCCCTCTGGACAAAACTTTCCTCTCTTCCTTTTCTATATTGTTGTTCACATATTATTAGTTACCAATAGTTATTATATTGTTTTTACTGTTCCGTCAAGGAAACATTTTGTTTCTTGAGGAACAACAGGGGGGACTGTAACGATTGGAATGACGCCACCTGCTGGATACTTACTGTAGAAGAGTTCTGCCCATGAAGTGAAGGTCTTTGAGGGCAAGACCAGGAGTCTCTTCTTTGGCGGGAGGAAGTGACGCGGACTAGTGGGAGGAGGAAGGAAGAGACTGGCGCTGACTCTGGGGCTCTTTCCTGAGGACGCTGGCGGAGAAGGGAGCTAGAAATGTGCTCTCCCTTTAATAGATAGGAATCTAGGCCTTTCTCTCTCTCTTTACCAAATTCTTATTCTCCTTAATAAATGCTTAAAAGTCTAACTCTTGCTAAAGCTTGTAATTGATTGGCGACCACTCATTAGATATTTTAGACAGTTTAGCTAGAATTTTAGCCCTTAACACATGTAAATTTGAGTCACACTATAAAAAACATCAATTTCCAAGTCACAATAAGAAATCCTCAAAAGTGTCCTCCATAACCCTGAACATTTTCATGTACTTTGGAATTCATTCTCACAGACCAATTCTCATTACTGTTCATACTTGATTGACCCTCTTAATATGTAGAGCTCCCATAGAAGATATTTATCATAGAAAATCTACAGTGTATATTTCAATGAAAAATTATTTTTTTCTTGGCAATCCAGAAACTAAAAAAGAAATGGAAGGACAAGGGGGGAAACTAAATGTTTACATCACGTTCATGTTTCTCATTTTACTAGACTGCTTGAATGGTTGTGAGAGCTTTGTACCTTTTCTACAATGCTTATAGATAGTAAGTTTTACCAAAATGTAGTTTGAATTAATGTACAAATTTTAAAATGAATATATTAGTTTTGATCCCAAATAACTCAAAACACATACATTGCTGGAAATTATCAAAAACAAAACAAAAGAAAATAAGAAGTTCAGTCTGTGAGAAAATTAAATGTCTATAGTATAATTTCTTGAACCAGAAAAAAGTAACTATTTATCTATGATCGTGGATGTGCTCTTATTACAAGTTAAGAGAACTTCTAGATTTGAAAAGTTATATAACAGTCACATTTTTTTGTCTCACAAGACATTTAGGAAGATCTTGGTTCCAGCCCAGTTCTGACACTTACTAGCAAATATAGTAATTGTTTTAAAGTAATTTACATTTTAAATACGAAGAAAATATGCAAATAATTAGGTAGATATGTGAGATATGATAAATAGAAAGTCACTAGGAGAAAAGGCTCTAGAACCTGGAGGAAGGAGTGAAAACCCTCTTTAGGAGGTAGAATTTGAGATGAGTAGAAAGCCAGGAAGAGTAAGAAGGAGAAAAGGGACAGAGCACTGTATGCATGGGGGATAGCCAACACAAGGCAGAAGAGTCAGGAAATGCAATATCATGTAAGAAAAGGAAGTAGATCAGCATAAGCAGATGTAACAATGGAAGATGACTGGAAAGCTGGGAATGAGCCAAGTCAAAGAACTCTTTGGGAATATAGTCTCTCAGCTTTAAATTTGCATAATTTGACTATCATTCATTCATACTTGTCTTTAATGTTCAAAAGGACAATTATTTGAGGATACAATTACTGAAATAACTTGGCTGAGTTACCCCCAATTGACTAATTACTTTAGCTTAAAAAAGAAAATGGAATTAATTTGTGATAATTTTAGTGAATTCTGTTGCTCAGAATTATCATTTTTTTTCCCTTTCAAGGAAATAAAAAAGTGCCTCTAACAATTCATTCTAAGATTAAGTTTATTAAAACAAGATGGTTTCTTGTTATCCATGTTGAGCTTCAAACATAAGTATTGAAAAGATCCTGGGCAGCTAGGTGGCACAGTGGATAGAGCACTGGCCCTGGAGTCAGGAGTACCTGGGTTCAAATCCGGCCTCAGACACTTTTAACACTTACTAGCTGTGTGACCCTGGGCAAGTCACTTAACCCCAATTGCCTCAGTAAAAAAAAAAAAGAAAATATCCTACTGTACTTTTTGTTTTCATGAAATTTCTAGGAAGCATTTCTGCCTGCTCTCCCTCCATTTTTAAAGTCTAGGCCTACATGGTTATCCATCTGTGTTATTTTTTTTGAGATATACATAGTCTTGGACCAGCTCTAGCAGGTCAAGTCAACTTGATTGAGTTATAAACATCTTCTACAAGTCTCTACAGTGTTTTGAGGCTTGATACAATTAGCTCAGCATTATCTACAAATGTAATGAGTGAGACAACCTCACCATTTACAGAGATGTTTTCAAATTATGTTCTGTGCCAGATCAACCTCCACCTCAATATACTATAGGTTTGATGAACATTCATACTTTGGCAATTATCCTCTAAAAAGGCATAATACATAACTTACCTAATGTTTCTTTTTAGAGGGTCATTGAAAAGGTTAATTGTTATTGTTTTATTTTTCAAGTAATAATATGTAATTTTGATATATCAATGGAAACACACTGATATAACAGTCTATACATATTCATTTTTCTCTAATGAACCAAAGGTTTTCTAATAATCAATTAAAAATCAGAACAATAAGATCTTGCATTCAAGCCCCCTTTTCTCCCCAAAATTTCATTTTCATAGCATTAATTTCCTATTAGATATTTCAAAATGGATATCCTGGGGCCATCCTAAACTTAACATGTCTAAAAGTGGACTGATTATCTTTCCCTCTCAACCCTCTCTCCTAAACATTCCTAATATTACTTTTTCTTAATTGGCAAGTATCCAGCACTTTCATTCTCTTGAGTATTTCTAATTAATCTTGTATATAGCTTATCTAAACATGTGTAGAAGTTGTGTCTCCCATTAGACTGTGAATACTTTGAAAGCAAAACTCTCTTTTGCCTTTATGTTTCCCTACCACTTAGCCTGAAACATTGTAAGCCCTTAATAAATGTTTATTGACGGACTGACATTTACTTTTTCACCCACTCAAATCTCTACCTACCCACACTGAGAAAGAAGAAAGAGAAGAAAAGGAAACCAAAACATTTGTAATAGATATACATAGTCAAGCAAAACAAACTCCCACATTGTTCATGTCCAAAAATGTATCTCATTAAGAATAATGAGTCTGTCATCTCTGTCTTGTGGTGAGTTGCATTTTTCATCATTGGTGACCTAGAATCTCACCATCCCAGCCCATTCTACATGTTGTTGCCAAAGTAATTTTCCTTAAGCATATATGGGACATGAAATTTCTTGAGTATTGTACAAAGAGAAGGTTAATTTAGCTGGATTGCAGGGTGCAGAAGGGGAGCATGATCCAATGAGGTTAGAAATATTGGTTGCAGCCAGATTATGTTAAATTTAAAATCTAAAAGCAGGAGTTTTGATTTTATTATGCAGACAATAGGAAATGACTAAAGTTACACTTTTTATTTCCTCTATATAATGTATAAGAATTGGAATGACACCCCCTGATGGGAGAGATATTGCAGGGAAGCTCCGAGATGAGGATAAAGCATGTGACTTGGAAACCATGTGACTTTAGCGTTCAGAAGTTACCTGGCATCTCGAAGTTCCCTGGGGGTCTGGAACTTACATTTATAGAACCACATGTGGTACTCAGAGGTACCAACTAATTAGCTTGGAGCTGTGTGTGTGTGTTGGTCCTGTTTCTGCTTTCACAAGGGGGATTCTGGGAGAAGCCCCTGAAGAGGAGACTTTTGGGGTTCCTGACCTTGGCTTGGCAGGTCGGATGCTGGAGTATATTAGATAGTTAGAGGAAGTTTGTATTTTACCTGTCTCTCTCTCTCCTCATCAACTTCTGATGCACTTCAATAAATACTTAAAAGTCTAAACTCTTGCTAAAGCTTCTAATTTGAGGCAACCACTCATTAGATTTTAGACATCATAGCTAGAATTTTAGACCCTTACAAGCCTAGCACCTAGTAAGGTAGGTTTTTCTTTTTATTCTTTGTACTAGCTATTCCAGTGACTAAACAGTGTCTGAACAAAAGAAGTATTTAATAAATACTAGCTTATTGATTAGTTGACTGATTGATTTTTATGGTATTATTTGAAGTTTAACATGTGAGGCATATATCACTGCTTTTCTTCTTCTTCTTCTTCTTCTTCTTCTTCTTCTTCTTCTTCTTCTTCTTCCTCTTCTTCTTCCTCTTTCTCCTCCTCTTCCTTCTACTTCTTTTCTTCCTAAATTAATGATATAGAAGTGTGACTTTTCTCTATTAGTCCACAAGTCTTTTTCTTCCATTATTCCTTCTTCCCTCTTTATCCAATATTTCTTCTTGTTCTTTATAGACATTCAAGGAACCAGCATTTATGAAGTTCCTACTATATCCCTTGAACCACTGTGCTATATGCTAGGGGATATGATAAAATTCAAAACACAATCCTTCCAATTGGAAATTGAGGGGATACCCATCAATTGGGGAATGACTGAACAAGTTGTGGTATATGAACATAATGGAATAATATTGTGCTGTAAGAAAGGATGAGCAGGTGGATTTCAGAGAAACCTGGAAAGACTTGTATGAACTGATGCTGAGCAGAACCAGTAGAACATTGTACAAAGTATCAATAACATTGTGTGTTGATCAACTGTGATAGACTTGACTCTTCTCAGCAATGCAGTGGTCCAAGATAGTTCCAAAGGACTCATGATGGAAAATGCTCTCCAAATCCAGAAAAAAAGAACTATGGAATCTAGATGCAGATTGAACCATACTATTTCTATTTTTTCTTTTTTGAGGTTTTTCTTTTTTGCTCTGATTCTTCTTTCACAGCATGACTAATACAGTAATATATTTAATAAGAATGTATACATAAGCTCTATCAGATTGCTTGCTGTCTATGGGAGGGGGAGAGAGGAGAGGGAGGGAGAAAAATTTGAAACTAGAAATCTTATAAAAACAAATGTGGAAAACTATCTCTACATGTAACTGGAAAATAATAAAATACTTTTATGAAAAACAAAACACAATCCTTCCTCTCAAGGAACTCACAGTGTAACAGGCTGTTACATTATGGTATTTGGTGAACTCAGTATAAAGCTGAAAATGCATTAATATCACTAAATATTCATGTTTAGCTTAATTTGATTTAATTGAACCTCTCAATTTCTTCATAAAAGTCTTCTAACACTTCCACCTTGAGAACTGAGGTTATGATGATTTTGCAAGTACTTATTTTAACTGCAGTATGTAAAGATCAAATAGCCAATTAAATTTTTCTTTTTTTCTAGTCATATTATAAAACTATTCTAAAAACTTCGGGGTTTTGCATATCCAATGATTAACTATGGAAAATCTGTCCATTTAGCTGCATTTTTTCCCATTTTCTCCTTTAATTTAAAGGGAAAAAAAATCAAGATTTAAAAAATTCAGCTCTATTCTCAAGAAGGAATATTGGCCTTTGGAAAAGGATCTCACATTTATACTACCATCAATCAAATTAAAGTATTTAATAGTCATAAAAATATCTCTTCTTTTCTGATTACTTTAATATCTAGGCATTATGTCACAGGCTAAATAAAAAATTTAATAAAATTATTTTCTCTTAAAGGTATTCAATATAAAACACATTTAAACAATATATAGAGTTAAAAATCTGATCTAGAAAAATTATCTGTGTTTAAGTGATAATGAGTTTATAATATTTGGGGTATATATTTCATTAAAAAATCAAGGATGCCACATGGTAAAACCATCAAAATTCCATTTGCCATAATAATAAATGCAATTTTTTAAATGTTGTTATCAACAGGGTTTATTCACAGGTTTATGCTAATAAAAGCTTACAAAAAGCAAAAATGTTAGTTACCTGAAATGAATATTGCCATGATTTATTAAGTGGTGAAAAAATACCATTAAGTACCAAACAATGTCTGCATATAGATTAGGTTTAGAATCACCACGTGATTCTTAGAATTATCTGCCCCTGTGTCTCTGTAACATAGATTTGGGACTGAAAGTCATTTTCCCTCTTATTTTCACAAGTTGCAGAGATAGTAAATATATAAAGAAAGGAATGAATGAATAGAAATTATCATTACAAGATAGACAAGTTTTGGTAATGTTCCTCTCCCTAATTATCTACTTTGGTCCTCAGATGTTTCCTGGACCATATTTGAAGTGTCTTTAGAATGTTAGACCTTTCCAGAACTCACTATCTGGTGCCATAATGTTAAGAACTCAGGGTCGCCTCCATGAAATAATGAACCACTGCAGCATGAGTTTGCAGAGGAAAGAGTACTTTATGGATTGCAAAATACTTTCCTCAGAGAGTTAATATTATCATGTCTATTTTCAAATGAGGAATCTGAGGCTCAGAGATGAAGTGACTTGCCCATGATTAAGCAGCTGGGAAGTGTGAGAGGAAGGATTTAATCTCATGTCAAATTCTTCCAAATTAAGCAGTCTTTCTAACCCATTGCTCCTCTTAATAGAGATAAAAGCAAAATAAAGATTAAGTATGACTTATCTCTCCTTTTGTTAGTATTATAGTTTCTACCACTTTCTTTCAACTGATCTCTTTTTGAAAAACAATGAATATTCCCTTTTACATGTGTTTAGTATTATGGATAAGCTTGAACTTTCTCTGAGCTGTAGTATTTCTGATTTAATTCAAGTCTTATAATAGTCTTTGGTAAGATTGTTTTCCTTAATCTTTTGTACACATCCTTTATTCTTGCCTTCTCACAATGAATTTACTTTGTTTTTTTATGACTCCACATTCTCATTCATTTTGTGAATATTTACTATCATATTGACAAAAAACATTCCTTTGCCATACTTTCTAAAGATATCTCTCTGTTTCTGCCATTGTTCTCCCTTTATCCCTTTCTTAGTTTAGGTCCACATGTCCATCTTCCAATGAGTGGTTTGTAATAACATTAACTATTAAAGGTAATAATCCATTTGAGGCTGAATGCCAATATCATTAGCTGTTACAGCATCGTTTCCTTTTTCTATAAGATTTTTGTTTCCAAAATTCCAGAATTCTTCTTTTAAAGTGTCCTCCTATATGATTTTTTTTTTTAGTGAGGCAATTGGAGTTAAGTGACTTGCCCAGGGTCACACAGCCAGTAAGTGTTAAGTGTCTGAGGCCAGATTTGAACTCATGTCCTCCTGACTCCAGGGCTGGTGCTCTATCCACTGTGCCACCTAGCTGCCCCTCTCCTATATGATTTTAAGGGGGAGTAAATTTATTTTAAAGGACACATGTGTAGCTAAAGATTATGTGCCACATTGGAGTTGGTAGATCAGAACATATAAATTATGAAAAAGTGATTCAAACTGATTACTTTAAAACCTGATAAATTTAGAATATTCTTTTCAGTGTCAAGTTAAGCACAGGGCATAGCCAAACAAGATGAACTTGTTCAGAAGTTAATTATAGCAACATAATATTAGTTAAACGATGGATTCAGCAGTCTCAGGAACATTATGCCATCACTGATAACTTTGTCTTGTCTAACACTTTATTCTTCATTGACACTAGACTGACTTCATCCTCTCAAGTGAAAGCAAATGGAGGTAAAGATGTGTCATTTGTACTAAACCAGGCTAGCAGTCTGTCATACTGTGTTCTCCAAGCACTGGTAAACTTTCTCAGCAATGTGAACCTGATCTGTTATTTATTCATGTACACAATTTGCTACTTTTCCCTTGAGAACTGGGAACAGATATATATATATATATATATATATATATATATATATATATATATATATATATATATATATAATTTGCTACTAACTTCTATACAATTCAGTGCCAACTGTTAAGCAAAAACAATAATTGGCATCTGTGGGAGGTAAAGAACCTGATCAGTAAGAGTCAAACTATGCACGAACGATTTAAAAGACCTTGCTTTTCATGGACATTTGATCTGTCAATTATCAGAATACATTTTATTCCATGTGTCTGCTATTAAAATGTTTGTCTAGACACTGCAGGATATTTTGGCATTTTGTTGGGCCTTATTTAAGAAAATAAGTGAATTGAAGGCAAAATGGCAATGAGCAGGATAACAATTTTGACATATTTGTGAGAAACAATCTTTTCCCCCAATGAAATTGACAAATATTATGAGACAATAGACAAATAAGACAAAAGAGTAATAAAATAATCTTGGAAATGCGGGCAAAAGGTTTATTATTTCTACCAAATGATGTCAACCATATTTTTAAAGTGTCTAATATTTTCAGATTATAGTTGTAAGTATCCACATTCTGGTGTTATACAAAAGGACAGGTTACCAAAGGGTAACACATATATCATCTATGAGCTGGTTTCTTGACTGGAATAATAAACTATCAAGTAAAAGTGTAACAGCACAATGCTACATTCCATTACTCATTAGCTACTCAAATCTACTTGGATGCAACAAACCCTGATTTTGTGTCAAATTCTTCCCATTTGCCAACTACATTAATTACATGGCATCATAGAAGAAAGGAGACACATTAGCTAAAATCAAGATGCTGGATTTTCTTTTTTAAAATATACATTAACAGCAAACATTCTAAATTTGTCTGGCCCAAGCCAAACAAACTACCAAACCACCAAGGATGAGTTTTGAGTCCAATCTAGTCCAGACCCAGGTCCCATGTTGTTGTTTGCAACCTAGAAACCACTCAAATGGAACAGGACATAGTGCATTAATAATTTGACCTTGTGAAGGCCAAGAAAAATTCTTCATCTCACTTTAATAGTTGTCATTACCATTAGTTATAAGAATGTTAAATCTTCAAACAAACCAACACAGCTCCCAGCATGGTATCAGCAGAATATAAGTACACTGCCTCTAAAGCCTAGAATTGGAAGAAAAAAAAAAATAGTTTTCTGTGTCAGTGCTGCTAAGTAAAATGATTAAGTCTGGCATCTCAAGAAAAGATGGGAATATCTCAGTATCCCTAAACAGTGGGATGGGAGAATTCCCCCAAATCAATATGCACTTAATTTTCCTCTTTTTACCCCAAATTATTATCTCAGAAGTATCCTCATTTTTGCATTCATGTGTACATTTCCATGGCACAAGAGGGATTTATCTGCTCTCAAAGCATTGTGGGAATTATGTAATCTTCAGAGGCTTATGCAAATGAAATGCTAATCATTGATATTATAATTTTAAAATTTAGCATATCTTGTAAGTACAAATTGCATCTAAGATTCTCTGCTGGTCACTGGAAATACTATTGCAAAAAAGGTATGTGCACGTGCTTTATAGGGGCACTGAGATTTTCTGAAATAGTTTTGTGGTGCTAAATCTCTGAAAGACAATTGATAGAGCTTCAGGGACTGAACCATAAACTTAAGTAACTACATAGGCACACAGAGGAGTTAACCAGTACAAGTTGAAATCCCTTCACACATGTTCCTCTCTTAGTCTTTCTCCTCAGTTTATCAGCCTAGGATTTGGTCTAGGGATTCTAATAGTTATTCATACATTGCTTCTGTTTCAACTCCTTAACAAAGCATGCAACAACATTTCAATATCCTCTGATTTCCCCAGTAGAAAGTAACCTTGCTTTCTAATTTTATCTAATTTTATCACTTTTTTAAATTTTTTTTTCACTGATTCTCACTATTGTGATTCTAGTATATTTTTCCTACCTTGTGGGACTCAATATTGTTACTCATGCACATATAGGTTAAATGAAATCTTTACTAGAGTGAAAACAAAATTAACAAGACTACCTTATTATTTTTTTTTTTTTTAGTGAGGCAATTGGGGTTAAGTGACTTGCCCAGGATCACACAGCTAGTAAGTGTTAAGTGTCTGAAGCCAGATTTGAACTCAGGTACTCCTGACTCCAGGGCCGGTGCTCTATCCACTGCACCACTTAGCTGCCCCCAAGACTACCTTTTAAACCCCAAGCAGGTAGAAAACTACCTCTCGTCTTTTGGTGTGGTTTCAAATCCCACTACTATTATTTTGTACCTGGTGTTTTCCTAGACATACCCAAAGACTTTGTTGGTAGGTAATCACCTTCAAGCCTTTTGGTCTCAAAGGTACAGGGTACAGGACAGTAAGTTTACCATATTGACCTTTGCAAACATGTTTCTGAACTTATTAAGACTGCCTTCAAAAACCTTCATGATCTCATTATCTTTCTCTGTCTTCTCTACCTCTGTGTCTGTCTCTCTTTCACACACACACACACACACCCTCCTTCTTCTCAATGACTCTCATCAATGGAGGGCACTAAACCAAGTGCATCCTGGTATAATTTCTTTATAGGTGTATCATGTATTTCTCAGGGATCCTTCTCTGGTGTCTTCTAGTTTTTCCTTCAGATTTGAGAGGGAGGATTCTCTACTTAAAACAAAGAGGAAAATATTTTTTTTTTGTTTCTGGAATATTTTTCATAAACAGAGAAACTTTTTTTAAATGTCTCCCTTATTATGCTACATTAGAATGACCTAAGGAATTTCACCTACATTAATTTCATAAGTTTACTCAAACCCACTGCGACTATATGCTATTTCACACCTTAAAGATGTGAGCAGATGTGATAAATAATAGATAAATGAAGCTTTTAGGTAACCAACATAACCATTTACTAAATAAATATGAAAATCAGAAGTCCTTTTAGATTTTAGATTTAGGAAGATTATGAGCCAGTAAAAGTGATACAACATGTATTAAAATTAGATAAATTATATTTAAGATGAAAATAAGTTACAGAAAAAAGCATAATATGAAAATTTGACTGTTCATCTGGAAAGATCAAGGAAAACCTTGTGAATAAGTTGGTATATGAACTTGTCCTGGGAATTAGAGATGGATTTCAATAGACAAAAATGTAGAAACCGTGTTTTGCAACCCTGGAGCACAGCCTGAATGAAAGACTGAAAGCAGAAGTATATAAATTGAGATCAGGGAACAGCTAGTAATTCACAGCTGACAAAATTTAGAATGTATGAAGGGGAATAATATGAAACAAGTCTTTCAAGATATTAGGATGCTGAGACCACGAGAAATTGTGACTTGCTTCTTTAATGATACACCTCAAAGAATATGTAGTAGAAGCAGAATTTAATCTCAGGTCTTTTAACTCTAAGTCCTGTTTTTTTGTTTTTTGTTTTTTTTGTTGTTGTTGTTGTTGTTTGAGTGTTTTATAAACAAGCCAAGCAATTAATGCATTAATTTATTCATTTCATTTCATTTTTATCCTTTGTTTGGTTAGTTTACTTTCATCCATTTATTCATTTTACCTCTAGGTTAATAGGGAGCTACTGAAGATACATCGTGTTTGACATTTTACTTCTCCCTTATAGAGAGTAAATATTTTTTAAAATATAGATGTTGGTTATAAGTTATACTCACCTTGCAATCTTGGTCTCTGCAAAAATAATAAAATGGTATTCTAATATTTGTTAATGAAATATAGTATAAATACATTTGGGAGACAAAAGCAAAGGACAACATACACGCATTTATTTATCTTGTCCTCTAAGATCACCTTGTTTCTGTTTTTCATGTGTCTTCTATATAACTTTATATAAACATGCTTTTTCTTCATTAGTGTGTAAGCTCCTTGAGGACTGGGACTGTCTTCTGTTTTTGTATCTCTGGTGCTCAACGTAGTGTTTGGCCAATAATAAGAACTTAAGAAAGTTTGTTGATTGCATTAGCAATTACCAATAACATTCATGAAATGAATTCCCTCTATCCCACCCTGAAATATCTGAAAAATTAATTGCACCTATATTTAGCTCCCTTTGTTAAATTGTATAATCTTTTAGATTAGTTATGCTACCAAAACTAAAATAATGACAGTACTCTCTGTATGCTCCAACAGTGCATATAGTGTTCAGAAAGGCTCTCTGACCCTCTGTCCAGATTAAAGAGCAGTAACAGGTAATGCACCGAAACCCTCAAAAGAGAGCTGGGCAAACAAACATAATTCATTTTAACTTCTATTGTGAAGATATTTGTCCCATTCTTCAGGTTTTCATTTACTTGTTATATTTATGTAAACACATTTGTTTTTGTACTGCTACATTACCATGTAAAACCTCTCTTTTGAGGATACATAAAACCATATGTAGGAATTCTCTTCCTCTATTGTAGAGGCAAGGAGGTATATCCCTCAGTCTATGATTGTCATGGCAACACAAGGGAGAAAATTGAGTCTTTTTCTATGTGCTATTTCTGGTCTCAGGAAATGGAAATCATGAGCTGTCGAGTTTCTACTTCAATTTCCACATTAAAAAAAAGACAGTTAAAATTGTGGGTGAAAATTTGGGCTTTTAGAAATGTACTAGATGTGAACTACATATTTCCTCAGAGTTTTTCTTCCTTTTACTAAAAATCATATGGCATGCCCTAGAGCTGGAAATTTTGTTTCTTTTTACTACAAACCAAGGAGTCCTGTATCCATATGCAAATAGGTTGTCAATTTATAATAGAGATATGTGGATATCAGTTGTTTACTTGTTTTCCAAGCTGAGCTGTTACTTTATATTTTGAATTATCCTTGTTGTTTTTGCTGTAACTGTTGTAGTTCAGTGCTACTCACTTTATGTGAGCATTTAGGGGCAATTCTTGGCAAAGACACTGGAGTGGTTTGTCATTTTCTTCTCCAGTGGATTACACGAACAGGTTAAGTGACTTGTCCAGGGTCATAGATCTAGTAAGTGTCTAAGGTGTGCCAGGTACAGTATCCACTGAGCCACCTAGCTGTAAACCTAGAGATCAATAAAATCAACCTGCCAGTAAGTATTTATTAAACAGCTATGTGCCAGGAATTATGCTTCTTGGGATGCCCAAACTGAAGAAACCATGATTCCTGGCTTGAGGAGAGTTTCCAAATGAGGTGGGAGAAAAGACAAGAATACATGAAACAACTTTAAAATTATAGCAAAAAACTACTTTGACTTAACTTGATGAAACTAGGATTTCAGAGAAGGGACTGATGAGTGTGAATTGTAGTGGACTTGTCTACACAATACCAAACATTTTACTGTAAGCTAAAATATTCAGTCAGTAATCCAGATGTCTATAAAATGTCTTTGTCTCTGCAACACTGAGCACAGTACCTGGCCCGAGGCATTCATTTAATAAAAGCTTGTTGATTGATTGATTAATGCTGGATGGGAGATAAAGATTTTAATTGGATAATTGTGTAAAGTATCACAACACAATGGAAAGGATCATAAATTTGGAGTGAAGAAAATCAAACAACCAAAACATTGGGTTTGAATACCAACTCTATCAATGGTTAGTAGTGTGACCTTGGTCAAGTGACTTAAAAATGCTGGGCTTCAATTTCTTCATCCTTCCAATGAATTTCTATTCCTTAAAGGAAGAGAAAATAATTTTGGTATCTTTATACTCTACATAGTGTCTACAAAAGTGACTAGTATACAATAGTCATGTTGAAAATTTTATTCAATGGATGCAACAATCAATATAGAAATATATTTAAAGTTGTAGGATTTGAAGTCCTGAAATTGTCTGGTATTTACTAACATAATTTAAATTGCTTTCATTTTTGAGACATGGTTATGATAATGGTATATTAATTTATTTTATATATCAGACATAATTTATGCATATATTCTTATACATGAAATTTGCCTACTTTTTAAACAGTTGTAATTTTTTCCCAAGTATCATTTTTTCATCCTTTTACCTCTCAAAGCTCTTTTTCATTCTTTTGTATTCAGTTCTTGTTCAGTTGTTTTTCAGTCATATCTGATTCTCCATAACCCCTCATTTGAGGTTTTCTTTGCAAAGATAGTGGTTTGCCATTTCCTTCTCCACCTTGTTTTGTAGATGAGGAAACTGAGTTCAAACAGTGTTAAGTGACTTGCCCAGAGTCACACAACTAGTAAATGTCTGAGGCTGGACTTGAACTCAGGAAGAAGAGTCTTCCTTACTTCAGATCTAGTACTCTATACACTCTACCACTTTCCTGCCTTCTTTTATATATTTATTACATTATACATACACCCTCCCATGTACTCACTTTTGCAGTGACACTGACTTCCTTGTTCTTTCTCCAAGACATTCCATAGCCTAGCTGTGTGTTTTCATTGTCTCTTCCCCATGCCTAGGATGTTGTTCTGCTTCATTTCTGCTTTATAGCTTCCCTAGCTTAATTCAAGTTTCAGCAAAAGACTCCCTCCAACATGAAGCCTTTACCAGTCCTCTTTAAACTTACTTCTTTCTCTTTGAGAACACTCCCAATTTAACTCATATATGTCTTGTTTGTACACATGGACTGTGAACTTCTTCTAAGAGGGATCATTTCTTTTTAATTTTTTTTTCCTTTCTTTGTATCCCCAGAACTTTGTGCAATGTTTGGTACATAATAGGAATTTAATAAATGGTAGCTGACTGAATTATTCTTTGTAGAATAGTTTTTTGTATCTCTTACTGTAGTTTCAACTTTTTGAGGATAAGGATTATATTTTGTTTGTATCTTCCAAGCACCTTTGCAAACTATAGGAAAAAGAAATTTTATTCCTGTAAAAATTACAGAACTTATTATTAACGTGTTGGATAGTGAACATCTAGAAAATGAGGCAGTTATCATTAATATGGGAACAAAAACAGATCATGAGAGAATGAGACTAATTTTTTTTTTTTTAACAGGAGGTATAAACTGGACGATCAGAGGAATTCTCTACTGGTTACACAGACATTATCAGATCATTTGACAAAGTCTCTCATGCATTCTTATAGATAATGGTGAGTTAGATAACAGTACAGTTAAGTAGATTCAAAACAATTTGACAAGCCTGACACTAAGTGTAGTTATTACTGACTCAGTATCATTTTCAGTGAATAGATAATTCCAGGATTTGGAATGAGGGCTATGGCTCCCATTATTGTAAATCCAAGTATCTCCTCTCTGTGCACCATATAAAAGAGAACCACAGCCCAACTTTCTCCACCTCTCTCTCCTATTACTTTTCTTTCTTTCTTTCTTTCTTTCTTTCTTTCTTTCTTTCTTTCTTTCTTTCTTTCTTTCTTTCTTTCTTTCTTTCTTTCTTTCTTTCTTTCTTTTTTGCAGGGCAATGAGTGTTAAGTGACTTGCCCAGGGTCACACAGCTAGTGTCAAGTATCTGAGGCTGGATTTGAACTCAGGTCCTCCTGAGTCCAAGGCCAGTGCTTTATCCACTGCTCCACCCAGCTGCCCCGTCTCCTATTACTTCTGATCCTAATATAAGTAAAATATTTATTAACTTATCAAATGTATCATGTCATAGAATTATCATTCCTTAATTTACTAGATAGAATCCCTTCTTCTTTTCAGCGATAGGCATATATTTTTCGTAGGGCAACAATTACCACCCTTTCTAAGGGTGATAACAACCTTTGGTTACCTTGTTTCCTCTTATTCCCTCTGGCCCTACTCTGAACTGCAACAGCTGTTACTGCTTCATCTCCCAAACTGATCACTAGACACTGATCATCCTGCCAAGCCTAGCAGTTCACTCAGGTCAGTGCTCCTTGTCTTTACTTCAACCATAATTTGACTTAGACGTAAAGAATGCTCCCTCATGACCACCTACCACTTATACTCAGATCTATAATGAAATCAACACTTTTATTACCTCTGGAAAGAATTTTTCAGTTGATCATTCTGTGACTTCAGGGTACAAAACACTCTTCTTTGCTCAAGAATTCTCTAAATTTGTTAACTCCCCTTAATAGAATGTAAACTGCTTAAGGCCAGGGGCTATCTCTCTGTTATATTCCTGAGTCCTTAGTACAGTGCTTGCAATACACTCTAGTAAATGATTTATAAATATATATTCTTCCCTCCCTTTCTCTTTCTTTCTTTCCTTCCTTCCTTTCTTCCTTTTACAACAGGATTTCTCCTAGCTTCTAGTGCCTATAAATCTCCATTCCTCTGGGAAGACTAGGCTGGTCCTCCTTAATCATAATATCAGGATCTCTGGGAAGAGGTTCTGATATGCTCTATTTTTCCAAAGGTTCAGAGTTTTCTTTTGATTTGTTTTAATTTTTTATGCCAGGTTCTTTCCCCAGATAGTATCTTAACATTGATTTCCCTCTACTTACTTCCTTGAAACCTTTTGTGCTGTATTTCCTTTTATTTCTTCCATATTGTTAATGAAGCATACTCCCACCCCAAAAGACAGCAAAAGGTGCTCTGGATCTCTGGAGCTCTGGAGCTCTGGAGTCCTCTTTACTTTTGTTAGGAAAATTAGCTTACACTTTCAGCAGATATAATTGGTGAATACACCTTAGGTAATCTCACCTCAGACACATACTAGCTGTTTGACCCTGGGCAAGTCACTTAATCCCAAATTCCTTAAACATCCAGGGCCATCTCCAGTCATCCTGAGATATATGTATGCATGCATGTATGCGTATGTATGTATGTATGTGTGTATGTGTATGTGTATGTGTATGTGTATGTGTATGTGTATGTGTATGTATATGTATATGTATATGTATATGTATATGTATATGTATATGTATATGTATACACACATCTCTCCCTCATTTAATTCAGTGCAAGTCATGACATCACCCCAATGTCTAGGTCCTCTTTGAGAATGAAGGACAAGCAAGAACAACAAAAGTCATTCCAAAGGTTTCCTTGACAACCACATTTATGGAGTTACTAGTTGAATTAAAAGTACTTTCAACACACCTTGGAAACTGTTAGGAAGCCACCCAATGTCCATGTCTGGGCTGCTTTTAAGCCAGTCTGCTTGACCCTTTTCCTTTCCTTCCTGTAAGGTAACAAGGACTCCCAGGGTATGAACACATTACACCAACAGAGCCAAAGAGAATGTTTCTTATCCTTCATAATCAGTCTAGCCATTCAATACTAAATGATAAAAGTACTCTTTCCTGTAAACACTTATTTCTACTTCCCCCCTTTTCATGCCTAGTCTTTATTTAAAAAATAACAAAGAAGCTGTCAGATCCTCCATATTTACATTATTTTTCCAACACAGATCAAAAAGGTAAAGACTACATGTAAATATCAAATTCTTATTCACATGTCCAATAGGAAAGGGAACTCAGTATCCCTGCATAACCAGAAATAATACATAATATCCTCTGCTGTCAAATGTCTCCAGGTATGTCCTGACCCAGAAACAAATGACTGAATCAATTTTCTTCCCTTATTTACATATTTCAAATTGTTGCTTCAGGTTGGTAAAACACTCAGGGTCTTTCTTATATGGTAAAGTGATATATAAACAATTTCTTTTGTGACTAATAAGACTGAGTCACTGTTGTGAAGGCCTATTTCATTGTGCAGTAGTGAGCAGGACTCTTATCCTGAAAAAGTCCAGCTTCACTTTGCCAGTTATGACATAGCCTAAAGACAAGATTTGTCATGGTCCCTCAGCTGCATGACATTAGGAAACTGTGGGAAAAAGCAACTCATCCATTTGTGAAGAGATCCCTTATAAAGAAAAAGGGACATGTTTGAGAAGGGGATTATTGCAACTTCTTGTCAGCATATTCACTCTGGCACATTTTAGCAGCTCATCCCAGGTTATTTAACCAAGAAATGATGTTAGTATTATTTTAGACATTGCCACTTACTCAAAATGAGTTTTAATGCTGTGAAAGTGTCATATGAGATTTTACTCATACCTATATGAGACAAGTACTTAAAATTATCATATTTTTCATATTTAGGAGTAATTTATGGAATGCTTATTACACAATGGTTTTCAATAATCTTTAGGTCTTAAACTTATCCCTTTTCAGACTTTAGAATTGCCTTGAACTGGTCAGGAATATGTTGATGAGTGACTTGGAGATGAAGGTAAAATTTCAAAAATAGGATATTGTACCTTTGACTATTTCTTGGAAAATATTTACAATTTTGTCATAAGTTAATAAATACTGGCACCTAAAGAAATGAATTGTCTTTAGTCCATTTTGTGAGTGCCTTTGGTTCAGTCATTTATCAATCCACTTCAATAACTGTTAGCATCTTCACTGAAGTATTTCCAGTAGGTAGGATATGATTATTTCTTAATTGTCCATCTATACTGTACCTTCTGAAGCATAGTGGATTAAGTGTTTTAGTTTCAGCAAGGTCTGAGTTCAAATCCTGTCTTACCTAAGGAGGTAGGGGAGGATGAAAATGGTTTAGCCTTGCCCTTGTGGCAAGTAAAACTATATGTGGTCATCCTAAAATTGCCCCAAGAATTGTGGAATTTAGCTGTGATTTATAATATATTTGTTACTTAGAAATTAGAGTCTACTGCACCAGTTTGGGGGCATTAAGCATTTATTAAAGCATATTAAGTATTAGTAAAGAGAGTTGCACATGGCTCTGAAAGATAGGAAAGCCTAACTAGGAAATAGGAGAGAAGAGAGAAAATGAGGATCCTTATTGGGCTGCATCTGCTCTCATCAAGTTCCTGAGCCCAAAAAGAGCAATGAAGCGAGTGTAAGCTCTCTCAGGAAAGGGGCAGAGGCTACCCTTACACACTGCTTAAAGCTAGTTGGCTCGCATCATGGTTTGGTGAAGTTGTGCTGATGTCAGAGCCCGGAAAACAGATCCTCTGTCAGGAACAAGGTTTTCAGGTGGGTGTGGTTTTGAATGGGGTAACTTCCTGACTCTGGACTGACCTTGAGAAAGGTCAGGCCAGGCTCTCTCAGGGGAAGTTCTGGGAGTCCTAAAACCCCATTATTTTCTGATACCCTCTTCTTTCCTTATCTCAAAGGAGAAGCTGAATTTGTTTCCTAGTCATTCTTTCCACTTCTTTCCTCCATCCCCACCAAGATGTATACAAGTATGCTTCAGTCAGGATTGAGTTTTAGTTTCTCTATGTAATTGTAGATTTATATTCTCTGTTTGTTATTTATGGTACTCAGCAAAAGTAACTATGGCCAACTCAAAGTGTGACCCTATTTCAATGTCTCTTCTCCCCTCTCCATCTTTCTTATAGGTGGAGAAAAGCAAAATGAAAAATTCAAAGGCTTTTGGCAAAAAGACAGCAATTGGCTCGGAGATAATGAGTTTAGTTCAAAAGGGTATTCATCTGGGGTAAGTCTCATTTCCACATTGTTTCATTATTCTTCAAAGCTTAAAAAATGAAAAAAAAACAAGAAAAAAACCTAAAAATACAAATAGAATTTATAATATGCTTCAAAATCCCAAGTCTCTGTTGATCATCAAGCCTCTTGCACTTTGCATAATCAAATATCCATAGGTTTTCTTTCTCTCTCACAATGTCTTAACAAAAGACTAACTCAAGATGTCATTAAAATTATATGTATAGAACCATTGTTAAAAAGTTCATAACTAGTAGGCAAAAATGTTTTAATATTAAAGTAACCCTTACCAATTAACCTTGGTACCTATGGCTCTGGGTAATAAAATTAAAGGGAGAAAAAAGAATGGAGTAAGTACATCATCTTTCCTGTAGTTTTTCTCTGAAAAGTCATAATTTAGTCTCTCTCTACTAAAGTTTCTTAATAAGCCTGGCTTCCCCTTAAGGAAGAGGAAAAAAAAAAGATTC
The DNA here is from genome assembly GCF_019393635.1 of Dromiciops gliroides. Taxonomy (NCBI): domain Eukaryota; kingdom Metazoa; phylum Chordata; class Mammalia; order Microbiotheria; family Microbiotheriidae; genus Dromiciops; species Dromiciops gliroides. Next base: position 139,054,288 of record NC_057863.1, on the reverse strand, counting down.
TAGCCACAAATAGGCTTTTGAGTCTCCTAGGAAGAGTCTTCCATATGACACTACAGCTTCATTCTTCCCAACTCTCTTGATTGTCTTTCTCCAGAGAGAGTCTTCTAAGTCCTCCTTTACCAGATATTCTGACCTTCAGTCCTAATGCTGAGATATGACTCCTAGAATAAGAAATACAACTCCCAAGGTCTTTGCAATTTAGGCTTCCTTGGAGACAGTCAGCCCAGTTTTGCCAGAAGGACTGTCACATTTGTAACACTGACTTGCATCTATGAGGCTGATTTATAAAATGGGGCCTGCATTCACAGTAATTCTAGGCTTAGAAGGGTAGTTATAAAATTGCTTGTGCTTATGTTCCCAGTTAGAGAGCATAACTCTTTCATAATGGGCTGGAGCTGAGCTTCCAGCCTTGAGATAGGTCCCTCTCTCCCTCTTCCCCTTGTCCTATGTGCCTCTCATTGCAACCTCAAGCTAAAAAAGGATTCCAGGAGATATAAAGATAGTGTCATTCACAAGTATTTATGAGAAATAAAATAAAATCCAGCAACTGTATTCATTAAGAGAACAAATTTAAGAAAAGCACAAATTCAAATAAGGCCATAGCTGGATAGGTTATTTCTCAACAGTCCTACTACTGGGGCAAGCACTCCCAATAATCCTTGCATATAACTTATACCCCTCAGTTAGTCCATTTAAATACAATTCATCTCTCATTGTATTAAGGGTACTGCAGATTTGTCAAGCACTGGATGCTGCTCCGGTCTGCCGTAGCCATGGGACTACTGCCACCTCTTCTCTCATTCTCCTCAAGAGCCCTGAACTCTCAGGTTATTATTTTCCTGTCTTCTCCAAAATGGAAGAAATTCAAATCTCAGAGGCTATGGTCAGAGGTATGGACTATTTACCAGAAGTTATTTGTTACACATTCATAGAATAACTTTGGACAATAAACATGACTTGTTTGGGGAGTTTATTGAATTGCCCAGAGAGGGTATAGAAAGTTGTTGTTTTAAATTAGAATTTATTATAATTTTATTAATATGCAAGCCATTTTACACATAAAAATAATGGAGTATAAAATGATATGTAAAATTTTAAAATAACCATATGATAATCTCAATATGTTGGATTGCCTTAATTTTTGGTGCAAAGTTTGTTTCGTTTTTTCCCCCTAAATCTGGTGCATTTGATGCACTGCTTACTTTTTTTTTCCCCCAAATACTTAGGGTTTCCCACCCCCTGTCCTTTCCATCTCCCAATACCTCCAAAGTGGGGGAAAACTATCCTAAATACATACTTGCGTAATATGGTTGTTTTGAAATAGGTTTAATGCATACCAAGCAGGGGTGGATGAGGGGTTAGGGGGGAGAAGGAAGCTTTATTTAGTCGATTTAATTTGCAACTCTGCTGGGACACCCATAGCAGTTTTTCAAAGGCTTTGATGCTACTGCTCTGTGGCTTGGAATACAATCCAGCCACTTAGGGGAGTTTAGCATTCACTTTTATAAGGTAACTTATCTGAATTGCCATCTGACTAATAGGACTGGTAAGATTTTTTCAGTTATGTCTCCCTTCTAATTTTATTATATTAGATTTGTTTATACAACATTTATATCTTATATAATCAAAATTACCCATTTTATCATATGTAACCTTTGTTTTGAGTATTTGGTGTTGAATTGTTTCCTTTATCCATACATTAAAAAGTAATTGCAGAACTATAAATCTTATAAGAACAAATGTTAAAAACTAACTTTACAAGTAACTGGAAAATAATAAAATACTTTTATAATAAAAAAGTAATTGCTTCCTTATTCTCACAGTTTTTTAAATGATGTGACTTTATATGTGACATATCTAGGTAATGTTTTGCTAGCTGGTTTTGGTTTTTGCTTTTGAAATTTCTTCTTTCATGTAGCACTTAGAAGAGAGATACAATAGTTCCCTACAAATGTTTCCTCCCCCACCCCATCACCCTCTTAGTTCAAAGCCTAGGCTTATTTTATTGACCATGAGATATTTTTGTGTACTCCATAATGCGTATAAGAAAAATAAAACCAAAAACCAAAAACACTAGTCAAACTTGCTAGCTCTCTCTCTGTCTCAGTCTCTGTCTCTGTCTCTCTCTGACTGTCTCTGTCTCTCTGTCTCTCTGAAAATATGTCATAATAACCAGTAAAATAACCCTAAACTTTGAACCAAGAATAAAACATTTGCAGTCAGGCATGTGTCCCCAGCAATCTTCTTCTATGGGCTGCCTTAAAGAAGAGAATAACTCAAAGAACATGGGTTTATGTCAGCCTCACTGAAACCACCAGACCCTGGAATTTCTCTGTGCTTGGAACTAGAAGAATAATGGTTGCACTGAAGAGTCCTGCCCTGTCCTTGTGCCACAGTTGCCCCCAAAGGTATATGAAACTATTTTTAAAAATCTGATTAACATTTTTATGTCAATATACATTTATGTATACAAGTATTACTGACATATGACTATATGTTAAGGAAATTGGATTCCATGAGTCACATATTGAATCATTGATTTATAATCAGAAATCATATAAATGCAGTCCCTGATGCCGCCATTTTCTGTCGTTAAAGAGTAAATATATTTACTGCTTATAAATAATTTTTAACTTAAATATGTAATTTGACAGCAGACCCTTGCACAGTCAATATATATGCATGTATATATATATATATATATATAAATATATATATATATATATATATATATACAGATAAATGTGTTGAGAATCATCACATATTATCACTAAAAAAACACAAAGGTGCTTTTTTGTTTGTTTTTTAGGATTTAAAAGAAAAAAGGTAACTAGGATGAAACAGGAGTATAACTAATTTCTTTTTTGGATTCTGCATTTTAACTTTAAAAAAAATTGGGGCAACTAGGTGGTGCAGTGGATAAAGCACCGGTCCTGGATTCAGGAGGACCTGAATTCAAATATGACCTCAGACACTTGACACTTACTAGCTGTGTGACCCTGGGCAAGTCATTTAACCCTCATTGCCCTCACCCAAATCCTCCAGTCACCACCAGTGGGGGATGGTCCTCCCTCACTAAAGGAACGTTACACAGTCAGATGGTCACCCCCATCAGTCCTCTATAAAAGTACCTGCTGGTCTCCTGCTCGAGGAGATTGGTACCTCAGAGCCACATGCTTTGTTCCATACCTCTCTCCCCATGAAAAGTCAAAGGATTTCTTTCATGGTTTCCCTTCCCTCCCCCCTCCCTTCACTTTCCCCTAAATAAACTACCATCTTATTCTAACTGCTTTTGTGTGCAAGAGGGTGTAATTCTTTAAAGAGGAATTCCTAAGAACCCCAACCCCTAACCTAAACCCCATACCCCATTTTTCCCATAACACTCTTATCCAATCCCTAAGCACCTTTAGGCTTTAAGGACACCACACACAGGCTAAAAAGCACCCGGTAATACCACTTCTCACTGGCCAAATCTACTCTATAGGGAGAGGAAGGGAACTTTTCATTTTGTATCTGCTTCTTGGCAACTCCCTATGAATATGGTCCCTAATTGAAGTTTGTTATAGGGACAAACAGAGAAATTCCAATTACAGAAACGGGTAGACTCTCAGCATTGGACTTTGCAAAGTTATAGGGAATTATTACTGAATATTTTTTCTTTGACTGGTAGGGATACTACTAACATTTTCTATATTACAGTTAGAGGGCACAGTGGATAGAAATAGATAGAGCTCTAGGGCTAGAATTAGTAAGACCTGAGTTCAAATATTTTTTCTGCTTGGCTGTGTGATCTTGGGCAAGTCACCTAAACTCTGCTTCAATTTCCTCAACTATAAAATGGGAATAATAATAGTACCTACCTCCCGGGGATACCGTGAAGATCAAAAGCAATATGTAGAATGTTTATCACAAAGTAGGAACTATAGAAATGCTAGTTGTTATTATTATTATTAATAATAATTATTTTGCACATACTCATGTGTTTTCTTTTTTGGGCACAGTTTTCCTTCTGCCTATTACTTTATTAAATTCAATGTAAAAGACAATAAAATACCTGGTCAGATTCTTCATGACCATCATGGCTGTTCTAATAGTATTTAGCTGCTTTTGAATAGCAGTTTAAAAACAAAGGAAAAACAACAACAACAATATTTTCCAGCTCAGTACATCATGTTGCCTTAAAAAAACATTCTTAAAGATGTACTTTAAAGGGGAATTGCTTGGTCCTGCCTCAATAATCTTCTTCTTAAGTGTTTCTTATGGAACATTATCTCTCACATTAAACTGGAACACCAATTGTCATAACAAAATATAACTCTTCCAATTGTGCACAATAAGAACAAAGCAGTTTCTGCAAAACAAAATAAATTTTAACATAAGCAGAAGAATTTCTCACCCCAATGTAATTGAGTTTTAGTTTTCTTATAGTTTCAATCAGACATATTAGATAAAGTAGGTCTTTGATGGGCTCTCACCCATGTGGCAATAATTGATAATTAACATTTCCATGTTCCCTTTCCTATACAAAGATTATGATAAACTCTGAAACAGCTTTCAATCACAGATCAAAAGCTGGAAGGAACCTCAGAACCCTTTAGTCAAATCTGTGTTTTGGCACAGGAATCATATGGCTCTGGAGGAAAGAATGAGACTAATGACATTGTAGAGCCCTGCCTCACTTAAATCCAATTTACTTGCAAGTCAAGACATCACCTTCCTGATACCATTGTTCCTCTGAGAATAAAGGACAAACAACAGTCTGTGAATAGCTGTAGCTATCTGACTGGGGACCCAACTTGTTGGGCAATGCTCCTTCCTTCTTTCATTCCCTCTCTATTTCCTTCCTTGTCTCCCTCTGTCCCCACGGGGAGTGGGGGGGTGGGGAGGGGAATCATCTACCTATATGTGGGTGATCTGCCCAAAGGAGAGTGTATTTCTTGAAATAGAGCTCTGGAAAAAAAATGCTTTGTTAGGGACCATTGGATTTAAAGGGAACTACTTAGGTATATCTTAAACGCAAATCACTCTGGCTCTCACTGATCAGCCAATAAGAAGTCCCAGCCCAAGACTCTTTTGGTCATTGTTTGGTTTTTGATGGCTCAGAATGAATGTTAGCAGCAATTATTTTTGTTCTGGACAGATACACTGAGGGGCATTCCTTGCCAGATTGAATACTTTTTTTTTTCCTTGAGTAGGTAAAAGGTCTTTTACCTCACTTCTTACCTATTCTTAATCACTGAATAGGTGTATCCTTAGAAAAATTGAGACCTGGAAAAGACCTTAAATTAAAAAGCCCAAGGTCTCCACTTCATCCAGGGCTATCTCCAGATGTCATATTCTATGTCTTGCTACTGGAACCAGATGGCTCTGAAGGAGATACTGAGTCTGGTGACTTTGCACAATCCTGCTTCACTTAAATCAATTCACTTACATGTCAAGACATTATCTTCCTGATGTCTTTGTTATTCTTCTAGAAGGAAGGAAAAATTGCAACATACAAGGCTTAAATAAAAGAGAATTGAGAAAGTCCTCCTATCAATATAGTCTACTCTGTCTAAATCTTTGAAAGACAATTGTTGGTAGAAAAAGCATACAATGATTTAGTGGCCACACAATTACACCCTTATGCTTGTCTTGACATAATGAATAATTTCCCATGGACATATTCCATTATTGAGAGCTAAAAAACAAAACAAAACAAAAAACAAAACCAAAACACAAAAACCAAAATAAAAAACAAACCAAATAAGCAAACAAACAACCACCAAAAAACCCCAAACATGAATGAATTTTAAAAAGTAGGAAACTTCATTCTGATTTCTTTAGGCATCCACATTACAGTAGGATATGAAGTCAGAGGATATGCATTTAACAATCAGGTGTGTGACCCTGTCTCTTCAACTAGACAATCTCTAATGTCCCTTTTCACTCCAAAACTATGATTCTACAACTCCCTTGTCTAGTTCTCCCTTCACAGAGAGTTCTCAGTAGAGACATGACAAGAATTTTTAAGTAACAAATTACTTTACCCAACGGGTTTGGAAGATTTCCACACAAAATTAGACCTTTAAAAATGTCAGAAACAGTTACTGTGATTTATGAAAAAAGCACTTTAATAGCTCATAATATTTTATAATGAAAATTGATATAATACGGCTCAAATCAGTTACACAAATTCTACTATTTTGGTCTTGTCATTTACTCACTGCATAATATATAGTACATGCTTGCAAATGTACATCCTATTTAATACCTCTATCTTTTTAAATTAACCTAAGAAATCATGAAGATTTGCACAGAAGCTAATCTCTAAAACAACACATGATACTTGGCAAGTCTTTGTGTGCTAGACAACATGTTAAGACAAAAGATGCAGAGAGAATGCTGAACTGTGTTAGTAGAGGAGTTTTCATCTGTATCATAGTATTCTATACCAATGAAATTGTATCTATGACCTATGTGACCTTGAGCAAGTCACTTCACCTTTATTAGTTTTAGTTTTTCCATGTGTAAAAGAAGAGAATGGATTATAATCAGCATAAACAAAGGCAAATAAAAATAGATCCCTGGAGGTAGCATAGTGACTTAAAAACTAGTATCTATATTTTATTATGAGAGAAATTATTGATAAATAATATCTTGGGGAGATTCCAAGGTCTTCACTTTTTCTAAATTCCTCATTTTGAACGTTCAGCTTTCTTAAAGAACATTACCAAAAATGAGATTTCAGTAACTCTCTTGATCTTGGTCAGACCCCACCCAACCTTGCAACAAATTTAATCTAGGGTGGCAAGGCCAATAGTGTTCTACTTAAGTTTGGGTGGAGAGAGATCCTTTTGTCTATATAGCGCAAGGCTATATAGTGGTCTGGTACAACTAGGGATGGTCTAAGGAGAGATAGGGTGAAATGATGATAGGTATATAAACCATGATCCCTGCCACCAAATGACCATCCTTTTATTAATAATCTGCTGGTCTTATTAATAAAATGATTAGATTACCCAGAAACTATGTCTTTGAGCCTTTGTAAATATCACAATTATATTTTTATTTAATTTATTAAGCATTTTACAATTACATTCTAATTTGGCTGAGTGATTTTGACACCTCTGGACTACATGGTCTCCAATGTCCCTTTTATCTTTCAATCTCTGTTTCTCAGAGATTATTCATTCCATTTAAAAATATTTTTAATTAAAAAAAAGTTCTAGCTTTGTATATATTTGTTTGCATGTTGTCTCCCCCATTACATTTTGAGCTTCTTGAGGATAGGGGCTATCTTTTGCCTCTTTGTATCCCACAGTGTTTAACAAAGTGTTTGGCACAGACTAGGTGCTCAATCAATGTTTACTGAGTTATTGGTTGATAGTATAATGGATTAGTGATGACAAAACTCTGTCCATAATACAGATCAACCTTTGTCTCTGTGTAGGAAAAGTCTTAGTGGCTTGACTTGGGGCTAATATATATCAGAGGAAGGCTTGGAAGCCAGATCCTGAACTTCCTGACTCAGAGTCTATTTCCCTATCCACTAACCACAGAGTGTGTGTGTGTGTGTTTTAGGGTTTGTTTACATATATATCTTTTACTTATACTACACAGTTATATTTGCAGTATGTAAATATACACATACACAATATACACACAGAGTACAGTGCAAAGCTGTATATATTATATATGTGTGTGTATATATGTGTGTATACATATACATATAAATATATAGCTATGCCACTGAACTGTTTATGTGTGTGTATATGTAGACACAGCTGGATGGCAAAATGGATAGAGCACTGGCCCAGGAGTCAGGAGGATATGAGTTCAAATTTGGCCTCAGACAGTTGACACTTACTAGCTGTGTCACCTTGGGCAAGTCACTTAACCTTGAGTGCCTCAAACATCCAGGGCCATCTCCTCTTGTCCTGATAGATATCTTGCTATTAGACCCAGGTGGCTCTGGAGGAGAGAGTGAGGTTGGTGACCTTGCGCAACCTTCTCTCACTTAAATCCAATTCACTAAAAATCATGGCATCATACCAATGTAATGGTATTCTTTGAGAATGAAGGACAAACAACAACATATATGTGTGTATACACATACATACATACATAGACACAAATATAAACATACATTTTTGCTTACATATGTGTTTCTACCCAACATATTAAAATATTTTCTGCCTTATCCTTTTTCACTATTATTATTGCCAAAGGAAAAGATATTAGACTTGTTTTGTCTAGATAAAGAGCAAAGAATAAGCATTACTGGGTGACAGATAGATGGAAATTTTGTTTTTATTCCTAATATTTTACAACTATCAAAGTTGAAATGGTGGAGGTGTTTGGGGGGACTAGCTCACCCAAAGAATTGGAGTCTCATCATAAATCCTTTGAAATGAAAAGAGATTTATTAAGAGAAAGGAAAGTATGGCTCCAGATCACTTTCCCCCTTGAGTAAAAGATGATGTGATCTTTTGTATCTTTACAAAACAAAGGGAGAGAAGGTCATTACAAAGCACTGGGAGGGAAATGCAAACAATAAGGAGGGGATTTTGGAATAATGAGGAATCAGTAAGTTATACAGCACCCATCCATATCTTGCATATCATCTTGCAGACCTTGGTATTGCTTATCAGTATAGCAGTGGGAGACAGAGCTGCCCCTCCCCTGGAGAGATCAAAGATTCCTTGTGGGGGTTGGGATCTTTAGGTTTCCTGGGGTCCTTCTACATTCCCATAACAGGGGTGGTTTTCTCTACTCATAGATCTTCAAACAAAAGCTGGATGTATATTTGTAAATGAATGAATATATGAATAAAGCATTTATTAACACTATGTGCAAATCACTGTACCAAGTGCTGGTGATATTAATTGAACAGTAAGGGGGTCCTTGCTCTTTAGAAACTCACATTCAAATGACATAGGGTAGTTATGCTGTGAAAGAAGAATCAGTACAAAAAGGTAAAATCTCAATCCACAGGAAGGAAGGAAATTTATTAACCACCTTCTTTGTGCCAGGCACTGTGCTGTTTTTATCATAAAAGTATTTTATTATGTTTTAATTAAATGTAGAAAAAGTTTTCAACATTTGTCTTTACAAGATTTCTAGTTCCAAGTTTTTCTCCCTTGCTCCCTTCCCTTCCCCCTCCCCAGGACAGCAAACAATATGATATAGGTTATATATATATATATATATATATATATATATATATATATATATATATATATATATATATATATATATATATATATATATATACACAATCACATTAAACATATTTCTGCATTAGTCATGCTGTGAAAGAAAAATCAGAACAAGAAGGAAAAACCTCAAAAAAGGCAAAACAAAAACAAAAAAGTAGAAACAATATGGTTCAATTTACATCTAGATTACATAGTACTTTTCTTCTGGATGTGGAAAATACTTTCCATTATGAGCCCTTTGGAATTATCTTGGATCATTGTACTGTTGAGAAGAGTTAAGTCTTTTACAATTGATCATCACACAATATTGGTGATACTGTGTACAATGTTCTCCTGGTTCTGCTCACTTCACTCAGCATCAGTCTTCTTAAGTCTTTGCAAGTTTTTCTGAAATCTGCCTGCTCATCATTCCTTATAGCACAATAGTATTCCATTACATTCATATACCACAACTAGTTAAGCCACTTCCCAATTGATTTATATTCCCTTGATTCCCAATTCTTTGCCACCACAGAGTAGCTATACATACTTTTGTACATGTGGGACCTTTTCCCTTTGTTATGATCTCTTTGGGATAAAGACCTAATAGTGATATTGTTGGGTCAAAGGGTATGCATAGTTTTATAGCCCTTTGATCATAGTTACAAATTGCTCTCCAAAATGGTTGGATAAGTTCACAGCTCCACCAACAATGCTTTAGTGTACCAATTTTCCCACAGCTTCTCCAACATTTCTTATTTTTCTTTTTTGTTATATTAACCCATCTGATTTGTATGAGGTGGTACCTCAGAGTTGTTTTAATTTTCATTCCTCTAATCAGTAGTGATTTAGAGCTTTTTTTCACATGGCAATAGATAGCTTTGATTTCTTCATCTGAAAACAACTCTTTGACCATTTCTCAATTGGGGAGTTCTTTATAAATATTATATCATTTATTGCTCACCATAACTCTGGGAGGTAGGTGCTATGATTACCCACATTTTGTAGAGGAGGAAAGTGAGGCAGAGAGAAGTTAAATTAGTTGCCTAGGGTCACACAGGGAGAAAGAGTCTGAAGACAGATATGAACTCATATCAGTCTCATAAACACACGGGGGTTTCAACCAAAAGTCAGATGAAAAGGTCTTATCTTTTGGTTGCAGTGGCAAAGCAGATAATCATGACATTTCAATATTGTATCCACTGATAAAATCCTATCAGTGTCTGATGTTGAATTACTTGACTCTGCCAAAGACTTTCGTGACTACAACTTTCTTTTCAAGGTCTTCAATAGACATGGCTTTAGCAACTGAAGTAGCAGTCCCACAGGAATTGTTTCTCTGGATGATGTCTGCAGGCAGTCATCTTGAATCATTGTTTTGTTCCAAAGGCTCTTGAATTCAGAGCCTTGGCCTGTTTTCAACAGGATCTGAGGGGAAATGGTAGTCAAGGTGGTTGTGGTTGTTTCACTTGCCTGTTGCACAGTGTTTCTTATCTTTCTCTCAAGGTTCCTTTCTTTTTCAGTTAGGCTCGTTTGCCTACACTGTGAACAGTAGTTGGTTGGCAGTTGGTGGATGTAGCTGGCTATTTCTTTAAATTATATCTATTCGGACTGAACTGGAAGTAGTATTGGTGAGATAGAGAGGACTTCCTCTCCCAGGACTTCCATATCCATCTACCTATGGCTAAAAATTGGCTATTAATCGCTGCTATTAGTGATAAGAAATACAGGCCCTTTTTCCAAGATGACTTTTCCCCTTGATGATGGCTTTGTCAGAAGGAGGTTTGCTAGCTATTATCCCCAAGGTTCTTTGAAGGGAATGAAAGGTAAGACATATTCATAGATCACCTCTTATGTGTTAGGCAGTGTGTTGAACACGTTACAATCAATATTGCCTCATTTAATCTTGTGTTCAAAGTCCTGGGATGAACCCATCAGAGTCTAATAGGATTATGGTAGTCATGGTAGTGGTGGTAGTGACTTGCTTGGCATATAGTGTTTTCCTTTTTTTCTTGTGGTGCACCACCATTCTAGTTAGAGGATTCTTGTATGGATGGTAGTATATGTTTTTTTTTTTAAGTCCTTTTCAATTCTGAGATTTAGCAAAGCTAAATGTCTTAAAATGATATGCTTTTCCTTACTATAAACAATGGAAAATATTTACATAATAAGAACAGGATTGGTAATGACCCTGGTGAAAGTCTATTGAATACTGACTATTTTCCCACTTTACACTGAAAGCCAATACTGTAGAATAGAAATAAAAGAGCATGGAGAATTCATAATCATGGGTTTGAACCCTTGCTATGATACTTACTACAGAAGTTGTATGACCATGGGAAAGAAACTTCCGCATTTTCATTGCCTAGACTGTAAAAATGAAATAATAGTGCTTGCTGAAGCTACTTGAGAAGGTAGTTGTGAAGACAAAACTTTGTATACCTTAAGGTCCTTCATAATTTATTGTTATTACTCCCTATGTGACCTTGGGAAAATGACAACCACTCTACCATCAACCTGCAGATGCATAAAATAAAAGGTGTATACTGGATTCCCTTTAGGATGCTTTCACACTCTAAATCCTATGATCCCAACACAGTATTTCAAATAGAGTCTGTGCGTTTACCTCCAAAATACCTCATTACACTATAAAGCTCTATATTACTGGGAGCACGGGAAAAAAAGTCAGTGATGTGAATTTTCAACATTGACTGTCATTTGGATGAGAAATTAACCCTCTAGAATTGGCCTCTTAGGAAGGGCAATCAGAGGGCAGAAAAGCTGCACTTGAATTTCTGCCACTTAACTCAGTTTGGCATAAGGCCTGTAAGTAAACATTTTTCTTTTATCATTATACTAGACTCTAAGCTAAACGACATGATCTAACAGGCACTAACGATTCCACTGTTAATGCTTGTCGTATTGTCTGAATAAAACAGGTCTGGTCCTCTGATGAGTAAATTACCCTCTGGAACTAAAGTGCTCACTTATATGATAAAAATTACCTCTTCTATGGAAAACTACTTAGTGCCTTTAAAAGAAATGTTTTACTGTACACTAAGTGCATTTCCATAGCAATATTCATAATTAAATATTATTTTCCTATTTATGTAGGGAAAGTAGGTTTTATATATGTCACATAAATGGTCCCTTCTTATACCATTAGAATATATAAATAACAGTTATTTTAAAAGTAAAAACATGGTAGGGAAGGTTATTGGTTGTTTTACTCAGACTAGTAATAATAAGTTATCTAATCTCAATAAATCAATATCATTGAACTTTTAGAATGGCATTTTAAAGATGTTGCCATTACCAGAAAGGAATACTGACATGAAACTTAAACTCCATTTCCATACAGTAGTAAAATTTATAGCTTTTTTTTTTTTTAGATACTCTGATTTTCTCCTCCTTGAAGGAACTGTGAAGAGTAGGACAGCAGACTGTCAGCCTTTTTAGAGAAACCTTTTTCCCTTCCTGGCTCCTGGTTTTTATTTGCCCTTCACCATCCAGTTAACATCTCTCCCCATGCATGTCTATTGAATAGCTCCCTTGGGGGAAAAAAACATTCAAATCTACCACAATAAGTATATTTTCCTTAATTCTATTTATAGTGAATATTTCTTCATTTGAAGCATTAATAAAAACATGTTCTCATTTGAAGAAAATAATAATGTGCTTGTGAGAGAGGTGGTTGTCATTATATTCCTGGGTAGCATTAAAAACCCATTTTTTCCCCAAAAGCAATTTATTTATATTATAGACTGCCACCTTCTCCACCTTTTATTTCTGAAATGTCTTAGAATAATCATTTTTAAAAGTCAGTAATACCCAGGTCATATGAATTTATTCCTTGTGTCCCAAAAGCAATTAGGCCAATATGTTTTCTACTATTATTTGTTCTTTAACTCTTGTCTAACTCTTCATGACACTATGGACCAAATCACACCAATACCAAAGATAATGACATGTTTTATGATATTTTTCTCCAGTGGATTAGGCCAAACAAAGATTAAGTGAATTGCCCAGGGTCACCTGGCTAGATAGTGTCTGAGGCCAATTTGATCTCAAGTATTCTGACTCCAGGCCCAGCAGTCTTTTCACTGAGCTAGATAGCTGTGTATTCTACTGTTACAGTTTCTTTAAATATACTCTTTAAGAGACTCAAGGATCCTCTTCTTAAAATTCAATTATATATATATATATATATATATATGTGTGTGTGTGTGTGTGTGTGTATATATGTATGTATATATATATGTGTGTGTGTGTATATATATATATATATATATATACATATATATCCACCCATGTGTATATATACATATGTACACATATTTATATACATAAAGATGGGATATCAAGCTGGGTGGTGCTGTGGCTACAGTGCTGGTCCTGGAATTTGAAAGACTCTTCTTCCTGAGTTCAAATCTAGCTTCAGACTCTTACTTGCTCGGTGACTGTGGGCAAGTCACTTAACCTTCTTTGTCTCAGTTTTCTCATATATAAAATGAGCTGGAGAAGGAAATGACAAAGTACTCCATTATCTTTGTTAAGAAAATCCCAGGGCAGCTAGGTGGTGCCGTAGATAAAGCACCGGCCCTGGATTCAGGAGGACCTGAGTTCAAATCCAGCCTCAGATACTTGGCACTTACTAGTTGTGTGACTCTGGGCAAGTCACTTAACCCTAATTGCCCTGCAAAAAAAAAAAAAAAAAAAAAAGAAAAGAAAAGAAAATCCCACAGGGGTCACAAAGAGTTAGACACAACTGAAAAATGACTAAACAACAATAACAAAGACCTTCATAGTTAACACCTTAGTTTTAACTTAACTTTTTATTTTGTTTTGTTTTGTTTAATATAATGAAAATCAGGATAGAAGTCTAGTATAAAAAAGCAAGGGATAGGAAAAATGAAAAAAAGAGGTTCTAGTTTCCTTCAAGGCTCAGCTCAACTGCTATCTTCTCCTGATATCCCAATTACTAATAGTCACCCTGTTCCTATATTATTTTATAACATTTCTGTTTACATCCCCAGTTCCTGGGGCAGTGTCTGAAACATAGTGGCCACTTAATAAATGATTGTTAGACTGAATGATTGCCAATAATATCCAAAGTTGGAAAACCCACAAACTTTTACTTAACATTTCTTCCTAAGGTTAACCAAGTACATGTACTGAACTTTAAGCTAGGTAAATGTGGCTCCACTTTCCAGGGACTTTTTTTTTGGTAGGCCCCCTTCTCCTTTGTCATTGCACCATTCTGCTAGGTGTATTTAGTAACTAAAATGACCTTTCAGCTCAGTAGGGGAGGCAATCTTCAGTTTCTTTTTCTTGTAGCAAGATAGTACTGAGATTAAGTTCTAGAACAACATTTTCATTACCTTTCCCTAGACTCCAAAAAAAAAAATGATGAATTCAATTTTTTTAATCATCTTATTTTCTTTAACTAATTATTTTGAAAATTTTCTACTTTATTTTTTGCTATAAATTAATTACCCATCCCATTTTACAAAGGGAAATTGATATTGTTTCAAGCAAAACTTTTCTTAAACATATTAGAACACCTGACAGAGTTTACAAGTGCCTAAAGATTAATGATGGAAGTGTCTGCCAATTCCAACTCCTGTCAAGTGCCTTATTGTATTTTAGAATGTAAAGAAACACAAAAGTAAGTCACTTTTATCTCTTGCAGGTAAAACAGCCCAGTTCTGTTTTTGTCCATATCTGCTGGGATTTTTGTGCCTCTTGACATATAATACTTAAGCGAATGAATACACAGGTAAGAAAGAGGGGAAAACCTGATATTAATTAGAATCAAGTGTGCATTTGGCTCAGAGCAATGAGAGAGCTGAGCTTTAATAAGAATGGGACCCACTGGCTTTTGGCTCAACAAAGTGAAACGTTAATGAATCAAGATTGAGGTTATAGTTAAAAGACAATCACAAGGCTTTCTTCAGTTCTTTACACATTTAGGGAGGCAGAGGACTTCAATTTCAGGATAAGTAGTTTCAGATGATATAGCTACACTACTGAAAATTGTATTGGAAACGGAATTAGCATTTTTTTTTCCTGGGAGGAGGTATTTTGTTCTTTTTCTTCAGTCCAGAGACAGGGCCAACTGGCAAGTCCATGAACAACATTTTATCTCTCCACTCCCATCATTTTCTCTGGTTGTCACTCCTATATGGAACATTCTCCTTCCTACTCTTTAACTACTGAATTCCCTGTCATCTTTTAAGTCCCACCTAAAATCCCACCTTCTACAGGAAGCCTTCCCCATCATCTCTTAATTCCAGTGCTTTCCCTCTGTTAATTATTTCCTATTTATACTCTATTAAGCTTGATATATATTGATTTGATTGTTATTTCCCCCATTAGATTGTAAGCTCTTTCAGGGCAGGCTCTGTATTTTGCCTGGCTTATAGATACTTAAATGTGAAAGTTCCAACAGTACATGGAAACAAGCCCAATTTTCTATTGGTTCTATTCTCAGTTCTCAGAAGCATACCTTAATGGGGTACAGAAACATAAAGGCTATGAGTAGACAATTTTGAGCATATTATTAAGCCTGGATTTTGTTTTGTTTTATACCCTGTTTATTGTCCATCACCCCTTTAACACAGAGAAAACTATTTGACAAGGGCCATAATGTGCATACTTTAAATCTGTCTTTTCCTTAGGGGAAAGAAATCATTATGCAGTAGAGGCTGAATGGCTTTCATTTTACTTTGTTAACTTTTCACTTTTGTACTTCTTATTCACCTACTGACAGAAGAAAAAAGAGAGATATAAAGAATAAATACAAAGAAAGTAATTTTATACTGTAGTTTTCAGCATGTGGAGACTGGGGAGTTTAGGGAGTAATTTCTTGTAATTTTCTTCCACAAAAGACCTAAAAAGAAGTTCAAGTTTGTAAGAGTTCCATTTAATCAGTATGGTACTTGGAAAATAAAGAAAGTTATGGATGGGGAATACACTTTGTACTTACATGGTATAAGAAGCAAACTGGTCCCCCATCACTACTAAAATTAAAATTAATTTAATTAAATTTAAAATTTAAATTATAATTGTTTCTTGTGCTCTTTAGATTTGTAGAGGACACACATTTTGGTTTAAATTTATTTTGTACTTTCAAAAATTCTTGGGGCAGAAATTAGAACTAAGTGGAAATTATCTCCATCCTTTTCTCTTTTAGAAGTCTGTTTCACCATTTTTTTAGTGTTACAACCTCTATAAAGATCTTTTCATTTTGTTTACAGCTATTCATAATTTTGCCAGCAGTTTTACTAAGCAAGATGTTATTCTGTAATTCATAAGTGTAGAATTTCTAAGTTGAGATGGTCACCTACTCTAACCTCTACTTAATGCATGAATCCCCTCTTACAAGATCCCATTTAAGTATTTATCCAAGGCCTCTGACTATATACTCCTAATTGACATAATCCAATTTTTAAAAAAAAAAACTTATGCTACCATTAAAAAGTTAAGAGACATAGTTTTTGGGTAATTTATTAATAAAAGGATTGTCATTTTGCTGTGTGGTGGACCGCCATGCGATAGTGGATTCACAGACTATACTACTTCAAAATAGTAGGTGGTTCATAAAACAGCAATCAAATATAATTAGTTAATGTAATTGGAAGTGAACTGTATTAAAATGAAGGGCTAAATATCTCTATAGACTTAGTTTTAGACTATCAATTCAAAGAAGAACCTGACAAGAATTTAGTGTTGTAGGAAGAGCTTAATGTTATAGGAAGAACTCTGACCTGGTTCAGTAGGGCTAATGCACCCAAAGGATTGGAGTCTCACAACAAATCTTGTAAAATAGAGAGATTTATTAGGAGAGAGGATTATATGGCAGAGAAGCAGCATTAAGATAGAGACCAAATCTCCCAGTAGAAAGAGAGTTGATCGTAAATACCTTTAAAGACAAAGAAGGGTACATGGTAAGTGAGGAGATAGCAAAACTACTGGGGAGGAGGTGCCTGGAAACTGAGTAATGGACTATCAGTAAATTCACATTCTGCTGATGTGCAAGGAAACCATATCTGAAATGCATGGAACTGGCATATTATCTCTGTTCCTTGCAGACCTTGGTATGCTTATTGGTGTTTGTACCATATGTGGAACTATCCCTAAACATTTCAGGGTCTGCATGCCCCTGGTTTATATTCCCTGGCAACATCACATCCCTGAGATGGGAGACAGAGATATTTTTACTTCTGGATTCTTTGGTTTTAGTGTCTGAAGTTTAAAAATTCCTTAGGGGTTGTGATCTCTAAGTGTTGTTGGGGTCCCATGTCCCACATCATCACGAAACCTTGGTTTCAGTTTTCACTTCTGCCACTTATTACCTTTAGAACCATGAGCAAGTTATTTACCCCCTTTGAGGTTGGGTTCCCTTATTCATAAAATTGAGAAGGCCCTAGGATTTGGACTTTAAAAATCTCTTCCAGTTCTATAAATCCTATAATCATATGGTGCTATTCATTGAATCCTTAATCATGTTACTGTATTAAAGAAAAGATATATATTTTATCAATTCCCTTTTGTTAATTTACAATATTATAAAACCATATACCCCACCTTCATTCTGCTTTCCAATATCTACTATCATTAAGAATGCAATCAATATTCTTTCAGGAGTGAGTCTATAATAAGCTTCTATCTAAAAAAAAAAAAAAAGAAGAAAGAAAGAAAAAGAGTAGATTGGAGTTAATAGAAGTCAGTAACTAATTACTAAATCAACTTTTTTAAAAAATGAAATGGTTGATAGAATTCTACTTTTTTAATCTCATTTCAATATACTTCCTCCCTTTCATCTGCCTTTTTCTTTCTTCCTACGAGGGTAGGAATCTTCTATAAGCATAATTGTAAAATGCATTGAAATTTGTCCTTGTGGCTTTTTTATTTTTCATCTTCACTCTTTTACAGCCACTGCCCCATTCCCTTCCCAACAGCCACAGAAGCTGAACTTCGACCCTGGTGACTCAAATATAATAGGTCATTTTCATCCTAGCCCTTCACACATCTCCATGTAAATTCTTGGACATTTCCAATCCATTCTGCTATCATTATGGTTACAGTCTGAGCTCTAATATGTAAGCATTAGTCTTATCTTGCTCACATCCAGGCATTCACATCACTTATTGACCATTTCCAGATTATTCTATGCTCCCACTCCCATCAACCCCTTGTAACTGCCCTTAATGTGTTATCTTGGTCTATTCAAATGTAAACTCCCTGAGGGTAGGGTCTGTCTAACTTGTATTTGTATAACAATGCTTAATACAGTGCCTGTCACATAATAAGCACTTAATAAATGTTTTATCATTCATTTTACAACATCCTTTGCCTTTATATTTCCCTTAATTATTCAAGATCCCAATTACCTCATCTCATCTCTTCCCTCTGAGTAGTACACCATGTTATGCAACAGAAGCCTTTCCTTGCCTTTTTGAATCAATATATTTTTGTAGAGTGTCTCTAGAGACTCATCTTTACCAGCTAGTATGATAAATTGATTCATGATAATGCAATGTTTATCAATTTAGTCTTACTGCCTTCAGCCTAGTTTCTTTGCACACAGTTAAGTCCTTAATATAACCATATCTGTGGAAATTTATTTTGATTTGGGGACCCTACCTTTGGGCTGAGATTAGAAAGCCTTAGCCCCTCAGGTTTTTCTTCTCTGTGTGGGAGGGGCTGGTGATCCTCCCCCTCTGCTTCAGCTGAGCCCCAAAAGTCCTATGGGCTATACAAGATGCCAGGTCAGACAGCTGGGGGGAAAAGCCCCAGCTCCCTCCACCCTGAGCAGAGAGATCCTGGGCTTTTCCAAAGTAATGATTAGTAGCAAAGCCAATAACTATAAGCAAATTTTATTCACAAATGAATATCTAAGGATTCTACCTTACATCCTTTCCATTATATATATATTAACTAAAAACTTCCTTTGCTAAATGAAAAGAAGCCAGTCCAATTTGCATTTCTTATAACACTTAAATGGGATTATCTAAATTCTGTTATGCTACCAATTGTAAGTTATAAGATCTGCCAATTCAAGAGAGGGAAACAGTGAGGGAAAACTGAATAAGTCATCTTCTGCACTCTTGTCAAATTTTGTCTGATTATATGTCTAGCTGTGATAGACTTTTGGTCTTTTGGAAGTATCTTTTCATGATAATTAATGCTTGGAAGTAGGCACCTATCTTCTTACCTTTCTCAGTCAGTGTGCCTCCCTAGATTCCTGTTTGTTATTGCCTGAAGCTGCTGAGGTGCTTTAAGAATCCTCTCATTGGAAAATCCATGCAGTTTGGAGCATTATTTGACCCTACACTGCCATGCAAGACTTCATTCAAGCAACCAGACTCAGACTGTTGGGCAAGATTTTAACTGAGTCCCTAGTTATATCTGTGTGATATTTTCCTGAGTTTAAAGTCCAGACTACATAATACTCTGACATGGTCACTAAACTGCTTTTAAGAACTCCTACTCAGTTTGATTAGTATAGAGATGCTCAGTTATATCACCAAGAAGTAAAGAAGTTTTTTTAGTATATCTTACTAGTTGCAGGTTTCCCATTTAGGTTTGGGGCCAATTTAGACAAGATCTAGACTATCATATTCAGAATGATTGATGAACTAACCATTTCAGCAGTGATTTACTCATGTTTAGCATTTGTAATGTTGAGATTGGTTCTTTTTTTATCAAGAGCATATGCTTATATGTTGTTATTTGGTATACAAAAGGGTAGAATGGGAGGGGGGTGACAATAAACAAGTATTGAATGCCTACTATTGCCAGGCATTCTACTAGGGATGTAAAACAAAAGTAAAAAAACAGTACCATACCTAAAGGAGCTTCCTTACATTCTACCAAGTAACAAGATATTAGTTATCCAGAAATATGAAATTTCCCTAACATTCTCATTTAATTTCTGCTTCCCCCTTTCCACTTAATTTACTACATCTCTCATTTCAGTATAATGGCTCACCAGTCTTCATTGCTTAAGTCTTCTACATTTTTCTTAGTGTTTTAAACTTCCTCTGTGGGATTTACTTTTACAAATATTTATTAAGCAACTACCATATGCCTGCTAATATGCTAGGCAATATTATTGCTAAGACAAAAATGACAACATATGCCCACAAGGAGTCTATATTCTGTCATAAAACCAGTGGTTACATGATATCATTTCACAGACCTGATACAACTTCCTCTCCTCTGACTTTGTCTCTCACCCCCAACATATTGGTCCAAACTTCTCTGATGCAGCTTCTTTGTCTGGGAGCATAAAAAGTCCCAGCCACTTGTACTTGGTATGTCTCAAACTTGATAGGTGGCCAAGACTACTCAAATCTCCATAGCCTGAAGGCTGTGTCTAGAGAAGCTTAGTGCCCCTGTAATCCTTGCTTCATATTCCTTGCTGTGCTAGGACAAAATAAATCTCTTCTGTTAAATGTTCAGCAAATTGCAAGTGTCTCATTTTACCCCAACAATGAACATGAACTAAAAGAGCCAAGCTTAAAACATATGCTATGCAGAGGGGAAAGGGGCAATGCACCCTTATCTTTTAGTTTCTCTTTACCTCTTCTACTTCTAAATGTAGCTTCTCTAAACAATATTTTTGAGGGAGAGGTAGCATGTGAATTTGCTTTCCTCACTACTGAAGATCAGCAACTGAGCTGCAAATTAAAGTCTTAAGAGAGTTTACTGGAATAATTGAGAAGTATCTAATCCAGGATCACACAAGCTGTATTTATGAGAGAAAGTACTGAGCACAAATCTGATTATTCTCCCAAATGAACTCATCACTCCAGGGAAGGAAGCACTTTCTGTAGTGTGTGCCTTATTCATTTCTATCTCTTTATTTGCTCATGCTCACTCTTTGAATCTGCTGCCTTGAACTTACTAACCAACCTTCCTGATGCTATTGGGAAATAATCAGAGAATCAGAATAAAGCTAAGTGTATCAAACTAATATCTCAAATACCTGTCCTTAACTCTAATCATTCCTATATTATTTTTTCTCATAGAAATGTTATCTATCCTTCAAGGCATAGCTCTAATATCATCTGGCCCTTGAAAGCTTCCCTTAGCACATGTAACCCAGAATGATTTTACTCTCATCTGAAAGACTATAGTACTTATTGTCTCTACTCTTTGTCTATCATATGATGCCTTTTTTTATTTTGCTATTTATTAATTACATTGTGTATGACATTTGCCCCATAAAGCTATATTTTATAAATATATATCCCTGAAGATAACTACACATGTATTGAGTACTCAATAAGCATTTTTCAAATGAAAGAATGAATAACATCTAAAAAGTAAAAATTACCTCTCACATATTGTCATTTTGGTAACAGAGCAGACTTAACATATGAATTTGATTGAATTTATTATTATTATATTTTTATTGTTGTTGTTTGGGTGTGTCTAATTCTTTATGACACTTTATGGGTTTTTCTCAGCAAAGAAACCAGAATGGATTGATATTTCCTTCTGCAGATCATTTTTGAGATGAGGAAACTGAGGCAAACAGGGCTAAATGACTTGTCCAGGGTCATACAGCTAGTATGTATTTGAAGCCAAATTTGAACTCACAGAGATGAGTCTTTGTGCTTTCAGGCCCACAACTCTATCCACTGTGACACCTGGCTTTCCAGATCATTTTATTACCAGTATCCTTTCTTTATTTACCTTCTCTTGATGAATAGGAAAAGTATCTTAATTAATGTAGACTTCAGAATAAATTAAATAGATTTTTAAAAAAATATTTTATATATGATGTTTTATGGTTTATAGATTTCATTCATGCTTTAGCACAAGTTGTTTTATTATATTTTGCAGTTGTAAGGAATCCCTGATCTCATTAGTGTAGATACTGTCTCCACTGATAGAGATTTTTAACCAATCATTGCCATTCAATGAATATGACTCCTTAAGAAAAGCAAAATTTGCTGAATAACAGTAATGAGAAGTGATTTTTTTTTCTCACTGAGGCCTCATAGTGTAGTTGAAAAGTAACTTAGATCCAATGGAACTGGGTTCAAAGCAAATTGCAACATAGTTGAGTTGGGCTTTTATCTATCTGATTATTAGCTTATTTATCACTAAAACTGTGATATATGTATATATCACTAGCTACCTAACAGATTTGTGAAAATCAAATGAGGTAATATATGTAAATCAATCCCACAATTGTAATATACTCAGAAAATATTAATTATAATTGCTTTTCACAGAGCCAGAAAATATCCCCTCTTAAAATTATTTAGTTTTATTTGTAAATACTTTTTTTTTTTTTTGTGAATATGCCCTAGCCTTTTGTTACAAATTAAGCTCCTTGAGGACAGAGGTTTTTGCCTTTGCTCCCCTTTCCTTTTTCTTTTCCTCTTCCTCCTTTCTCCTCATCTTTCCTCCCCTGTGATTCCCTCCCTTTTCTCCCATTCCCTACCCTTCTTTCCCCTTCTACAGGATATTTAAGTCAAAATTGCTTATTCTTAAAATTCAATACAGGACAACTAGGTGGAACAGTGGATAGAGTGTTGGGGCCTAGAGGCAGGAAGACACATCTTCCTGAGTACAAATTGTTCTCAGACACTTATTAGCTGGCTGTGTGACTCTGGGCAAGTCACTTAACTGTGTTTTTCTTAGTGTCCATATCTGTAAAATGAACTGGAGAAGGAAATGACAAATCATTCCACTATCATTGCCAAGAAAACTCCAAATGAAATCACAGTGTCAGATACGACTGTAAAACAACAACAAAAACTGAACAAGAAAAATTGAATGCAATACAGAAATTTAAAACATTTAATATCATTTAGAGAGGCAATTGATGGGGAGAAAATAACTGGGATTGGAATAGTACAAGTTAATATTTCCATCTAATCATCATCACAAGTAAAACCAAAACCTATTAAATTTTTGTGCTCTATAGATAAATAGTTTGAGGTCAGAAATGAAGTATGCAAGTAGAAATAAGTGAGGAATGTTGTATACATATCTTATCATTTGGTGGGAAATTCTAGCCACATTTAAGAATTAAAATAACCAATTTATTCAGCCCATCTAGTAAACATATTGAAATGTATTACTTTACATAAAGGTGTTTCCCTAGTGGAAATCAAGCTGAATGGAAGAAAAAGGCAAATATCCTAAGTTCAAAATTTTGTATTGTAGGTAGATTTTTTTAAGTGAAGAAGTTTTTAAATATAGAACATATTGGGGGGGTATAAAATACATTTATATTATTTTCTTTATTTAACAAGGTCTTCTTAGGGGACTTTGAGCTATTATTCAAAAAACAATGTTCACATATATTCTATACCTTAAACATAATATGGATAAAACTCTAGACAAATGCAATCTTAAAGTTGGAAATTTGGGGAATATGTTTGGAAGGGAGAGGAAAAAGGGTAGAGATAATCTAGTGCAAATTCCTCATTCAACAGATGAGGCGAATAAAGTCTACAGAAATGATTTACCTAGTTGAACAGCTAGACATTGCAAAATTATGAGGAAAACACAGTACCTCTGACTCCCAGTTCAGCGAACTTAGTATAACAGCATGTTGCTCCTACTCCAACATGTTGGATATGATGGAAGCATTGTGAGAGCCATTCCTTTCCATGTAACTGGACAGAAAATTTGGATATAATTCTACAATTAAGGATAGAAGGATTTTGTTAATGCTTTGTCACATGCTTTTTAATTATCAATTGATAGCTATTTACAATATACATTGTTTTATCACTGTTGGGCACCCTCCACTGGAATCAATTTTAAAGAGGATGTGTGTTCAGATCTGACCAGAAGGTGATTCAAAACATTTGGAAGAGCATAGTTAGGTAAGGTGCCAAATGGCAAGGACCCTAAGCTCTGCATCCCAGTGATTACAAATGATGCATTAATGGTCACCTAAAGTTAATATGCCTCCTCAAATACCTGATGTATGTAGAGAGGTTATTTTAGTGGGTCTTGAAGAGAATATCACTCAAATACCTTATTTCCCCTAGTTCTAGAAAAGTAAATAAAACAGATAACTATGTTTATATGAAAATAAATGGGTATAATTTCTTTTTTGTTTTATTGTTTTGCTTTTTGTATTTCTTTTGTACTGTATATTTTAAGGGCAGTATGAAATCAAGAAATAATGTATCAATCTATATATGCATATGTATGTATATATATATGCACATAAACACATAGATATCTATCTGTATATAATTTCTATTTACTTTTAGATATGCTTTAGAGCAGCATAAGGCAATGTGATTTCCTTACTTCCTACTTTGTCTTAATTTCTTTTTGGCAAATATTGAGTTATGTTTCCAACATTGTGCAAAATAACATGGTGATGTTGCATTGGTTTCATTGTTTGTATATCAGAACCAACAATGACATTAGTTCATCCTTAGAAATGGAAATTATTTATTAGATTAGTTTTCTTTCTTCTGGCTGGCAAGCTACCTTTACAGGAGCAGAGCATAAATATTATAAAGTCATACAAAACTGAAACACTTAGGATATACTTTTTATTTTCTGTTGACTATGATGGATTCATGTTTTTTCACATAATGCTGAGCACATTATTAGAATTCAGAAACTTTTCCACTTCCAATATTTTAAAAATTTCTTAAAAATTATATTAAAATCTAGTCTGTCAAATCCCTTTATCCAGAGGCTTTTCCCACATGAATTAAAACAATTTCTTCCAAAATTTCAGCATACTACCTGAAATCAGGAGATGAATTTTCATATGCCAGGGCTTAAAGATAAATATATCAGCTTTCACACAACAATGAGGGAAATAATAATGGCTTTAACACTGATAATGGACACTTAATTATCTTGTGATACTAGGAAAACATTTACCTATATAATCAAGCTTTGTAGATACCTAAAATTGATGAGATTTTAAAAAAATTATCACTTATCTATTTTATTCTATGAAAACCTTTAAATTATCATATATTTCAATTTAGCTAACCTTCAAGTACTATAAAATATAAGATATTTAGTATGATCATGTTAACAATTTACCTTTAAAGAAATTTGTTTCATTTAATTTACAGTCATTTAACATATTGGGTAGTATTTGAAACAAACAAGGAGTAAACTAGAAAAAAAAGGACAAAAATAGAAAAATATTCCCAGGATAATTTAACCTAAATTAATTTCTCCTTCCTTTTAATTCCTGTATTATTTATAAGCCATACTGCACAATTTAGCAACTAGCTATATAATCTCATATTATTTCATGATTGTTTAAATTTACATCTTGACTCCAAGATATAGGCAGGGGCT
Source organism: Dromiciops gliroides (assembly GCF_019393635.1). Taxonomy (NCBI): domain Eukaryota; kingdom Metazoa; phylum Chordata; class Mammalia; order Microbiotheria; family Microbiotheriidae; genus Dromiciops; species Dromiciops gliroides. The sequence continues at coordinate 139,028,789 of NC_057863.1, read as the reverse complement.
ATGGCTTCTAACATCTATGTATTTTCTAAAATAGCATTGTACATTTCAATTGCTTATTACATCTTTATTCACTGAGTGAGGGACTGAAAAACAATACTTTACTTTGACCAAGATCTCAGTTCTTTGCATTGCGATGGTAATTCACGTCTCCCATGTCGGAGGAAAAATCATAAAGCAATAACTTTATGCACTTCACTTGGTGTTCACACTTCAAGCATTTAAAACAACAGAATAATGGTTCTGTATCCATTCACTGCATAACTGTTTTATTCTTAGGGGGAATATCTTGAGTTACAACATATCTGTAGCTTTCAGTATTCTTTCCAGGAAAAGTCCAAAAAGACTCCAAAAAATGAATTGAATTGTAGGGAAAAATAAAAGCTTTAGCAATCTAAGGATATCCTGAATATTTTCCTCTAAATCACCACATACTTAATTTAAAAAAAAAAAAACTTTCTAAGGCTGCTAGGTGGTATAGTGAAGAGTTGTTGACCTTGAGTCAGGAGAAAAGACAAAAACTAAATTCATATCCTTTCTCTGATACTTTTTTGCTGCAATTCTGAGCATTTCAATTCACTTCTGAGTTCCTCAGTTTCCTCATCTATATAATAGGGATAACAATAGCCCCAATTCTCAATATTGGGTATGAGGACAAAATGTGATAATATATGTCAAGGGCATTGTAAACCTTAAATGGAGATATAAATGTTCACTATTATAGTACATAAGCAATTCAAATAAAGAAGGGTAACACAAAGTTGCTGAACTCAAGACTTAGATACTACTAGGAGAAATAGGATGTGTAAAATAAAAAGCAAACAGAATATGAGTAGAATAATAATGCAAAATGACAAGAAAGTATTATATTGGGTAAATATACATATCATAATTTCAATACATGATTGAATGGTAAATTAGTGACAGATAATAAAGTTTATGGTTCAAAGGAAGGAGAGAAATCATGCTGGCAACAAATCTAGGCAGAGTTCATGCAAAAAGATGGGAATTTGGATATAAAGTAGCATTGCAAAAGGAGAATTAGTATGTGGATAACATTTCAATTGGGACAAAAAAGTATAAACAAAAGTACCAAGGAAGACAAGAACAATGATCAGACATTTCCTTCAGTCCATTGTGGTATCCTAATGATATATTGACCTTTTTTCCCCCAGTGATCAATTTTGAAATTACTTTTATTCTTTTCTTTATTTCTTTCATTGTTTTTTGTGGGGCTATGGGACTTAAGTGACTTTCCCAGGGTCACAAAGCTAGTAAGGGTCAAGTGTCTGAGGCAAGATTTGAACTCAGGTACTCTTGAATCCAGGGCCAGTGCTTTATCTACTATGCCACCTAGCTGCCTCCGACTTTTATTCTTTTCAAAAGAAATGAACACAAAATTTACAATGTGCAAATGATCAATTCCTTAAGAAAGGTGTGCAGGACTATGACCACTTCTATATAGATGGAACTGATTTCTTTAACTGATAAGCATCTTTTTCAAATAGTTATCTCTTTCAGCATATGAGTTTTGAAAATTGTTTAAAAACAATAAACTGAAATTTACCAATCTCCTTAAAAGTTACAAAGATATAGATTAAGTTTGATGTCTTAATTATCACAGCTATCCAAGAATGCAATTGATTGTAACAAGAGACAGGACTCATCCAAAGTAAATGCCAGATAATGGTTTGTCAAGAATGTTGTAGAGCAGGTGAGTTGGAATAGATGTCCCTGGTGCTCCAGCCAAGTCTTAAATTCTTTATGATATATATTAAGCCCACAGTAATCAGAAGGCAAAATTAGAAAAATAAGATTTAAAATTGGAAATAAACTTAATGCAAGCTGTGATTTTATAGATGAGAAAACTGAGGCTCAAGAAGTTGATTGATTTAACAGTGATTGGTTAAGTATTAAGAGATTTGGAAGTACAATTCAGGTCTTCCTAATTTTTCTTGTCTATTACTAGTCTTCCCCACCCCCCATCTATTGATCTATTGTAGTATTTGATACTCTTCCATCATTTCTATAATCTAATATTTATGGAAAATGAGAAAACTCCTAATCTTAAGAGCTACAAACATGATATCCATCATTTTTTGTTTTCTATATTGGTTTCCTGATCCTACTTGCCAGCTGTTTGTTGTTTTTTTTCTGTTACAGGAAAATATATTCTCTCTCCTGAGTATCCTACCTTATAAGACCCTATCATTTATATAAAACGACCCATTTACAATGATGACACTTTTAGACCTTATATATAACAGTTTACTTAACAATAAAGTAGAAAAATTAATAATTCATAAGTACTCATATTAACACAAAATAATAAACACATCACAATAACATATAAATCTGGATCATACCCTTACACAGATTCTGTATTTGCTTATCTTTGAATATGTTTTATTTCCCAATAGAACTAAAGCCTTCTGGAGGATGAGGATTGTCTCCTAAATTCCTTTATATCCCCTGGCACCAGGCATATTACCTTTCACACAATGGATGCCTAATAAAAGTTTGTAAATTGCATTAAAATCTATAACAGAACATATTTTCAGAAGCAAACAAATGCCTTAAATAAGGAATACAAGATTCTGCTTTATATATTATTTATTGATTTTGAAAGTAATCATCTCAGTAAATAAATATGTTGCCTTGGGTTGTGCCTTTACAAAGGTGTTCACTATGTATATATTTAGATCATACAGCCTGCTCTGTAGTCTACATGGTGCATATTTCTTTAAGTCTTAGATGACCCTATGGGGCTTCTTAAATAAGACATGTGACTACTAAAAAGATATTGGTCTAATAATTCCAGTAGGAAAACAAAAGAACATAATACAGACATTTAAATAAGATAGTAACACACTGAGTTAGTCTACAATATATATAAATCAACAAGGCATTGATGAAGGACCGAGAACTAGACCTGAAGTTGAGCAGGTTGGGTTGAATTTGAGAAAATATGCAGCAATTCCAATGATCCCAAGATACTTGATGACAAACATATATATATGTGTGTGTGTGTATATATGTGTATATATATATATATACACACACACACACACACACACACACACACACACATATATATATATATATATATATATATATATATATATATATATATATATATATATATATATAAGCGCTAATAATTTCCCCGTGATTTCTTGTGAGTAGTGATCATACAATACCACAGTTCCTGGAGAATCAGAATTGTAGATGACCTAAAAGGACAGTGAATAGGTGTTGGCGAGGTACGAATAGGCTGTGGTAGATAACAGCTTGCAGTCAAAAAGTGGTATAAAAGATGTCCTCAAAGACATGTATGAGCAGAAAATAAGCTGCACAAATAATGTAGCAAGAGTGAGAGATAATAGATGCCATATGAATGCTCTTCTGGTTACTAGGTAATGTGAAATCCTAGAAGAGAACATTTGGTTTATCAGTAGATGATCTAAGGATGATCTGATATTTAGTACTCAAGTTTTTCAGGTTTGGGTCACATTTTTTAATATCTTTTCTTTTTCCCTCCCTTCTTTCTTTCCTTCTGCTCCCTCCCTTTCTTTTTTCTTCCTTCATTCTTTCCTTTGTACTTTCCTTCCTTCTTTCCTCTCTAGAATGATTAATATGTTAATGCATATAATTTTATATGTAGTTTATATGTAAATTATATAGATTATCAAGTACTCCTGTACCATGCTCTTTGTGCATGGCTGAAAAGTTATGTGTAATTACAAATTTGGTTTAAATGGGCAGCTTATTATTTAAAATTATTAAGATTGTAATTATTTTGTAAGAATTCTATTATAATGAACATTTCTCTCTCTCTCCTCTCTTTTTTTGAAGTAGAGAGTTGTCAATTAAAGCTTAACTATACCTGTAGCTAGATGTTTCTAAATCTTGTTTTTCACACTGGATTGAGGACAGTTTTTTTTTTCTACTTGTCTTCTTCAAATTTATGAGTGCACTAGGACTGGTGCCAAATCTTATTCCTTCCATCAAAATATTCCTTCTACATGTCACTTTCTATCAATGCAGTCAACAACCACCCTGTTTCAGGCCCTCATGTCCTCATACCTGAACTTTTGTAACAGCTTATTCCATAGAATCTGATTCGTTTCCCTTTCTCTAGTCCATCTTTTCCTCATCTTCCAAAGTAAATTTCTTAAAGTGTAGGTTTGACAGTACCCTTTCCCTATCTACTCAATAATCTCCTGTGACTCCCTATTACCTACAGAATGCGCTGTTTGACATTTAAAACCTCTCACAAACAGACCTCTTCTTGCATTTCTAGTTATCTTACTCTCTAGTCCCTTCCACATAATCTGGGATCCACTGACAGTAGTATTCTTGCTTTTCCTCTTACATGACCATCTATTGTCTTTTTTCCCCATTCTATTTTGTTCTCAATTATATGCAAAGAAAAATTTTAACATTCTTCCTTTTTTCTTAATTTTGAGTTCCAAATTCTCTCCCTAACTCCTTCCCTTCTTCCCCACCCCCCTCACTGAGGAGGCAAAAAAAATTAATATAGATAATAGATGTACAATCCTGCAAAGAAAAAAAATCCATATTAATTGTGTAGCAAAGGAAAATGCAGCACCCCAAAACACCAGAATAACAACATTTTTAAAAAAGCATGCTTCAAACTGTATTCAGACTTATTTCTTTCTCTGGAGGTTGAAGGCTTATTTCATTCCAAGCCCTTGGCACTTATGGATCATTGTCTTATTTAAAATAGCTAAGTAATTCACAGTTGATCATTTTACAATATTGCTGTTACTATGTGCTGGTTCTGCTCATTTCATTTTGCAACAGTTCATATAAGTCTTTCCAGGTTTTTCTGAAAGTATCCTGCTTGTCATTTTGTATAGCACAATAGTATTTTGCCACAATCATATGCTACAACTTGTTCACTCTTTCTCCAAATGATGGGCATCCCCTCAATTTATAGTTCTTTGTTACCAAAAAAAGAGCTGCTATAAATATTTTTGTAAATGTAAGTCCTTTTCCTTTTTCTTTACTCTCTCTGTGTTACAGACCTAATATTGGTATTGTTAGGTCAAAGGGTATAATTCACAGTTTTATAACCTTTTGGGTATATAGTTTCAAACTGCTCTCCAGAATGATTGAAACAGATCACAATTCCACCAATAGTGCATTAGTGTTTCTATTTTCCACATTCCCCACTAACATTTGTCATTTTCATTTTCTGTCATATTAGCCAATCTAATAGGTATGAAGAGGTATTTGAGTTTTTTTTTTTTTAATTTTCATTTCTCTAATCAAGGTTATTTAGATTTCTTTTTTAATGACTCTAAATAGCTTTGATTTCTTTACCTTAAAACTGCATTTTCATATCATTTGACCATATATCAATCTGGAAACGCCTCATATTCTTTTTTGTTTTTTTCCAGGGCAATGGGGGTTAAGTGACTTGCCCAGGGTCACACAGCTAGTGAGTGTCAAGTGTCTGAGACCAGATTTGAACTCAGGTACTCCTGAATCCAGGGCCGGTACTTTATCCACTGCACCACCTAGCTGCCCCTTATCGCCTCATATTCTTACAAATTTGACTCTATTATCTATATATTTGAGACATGAGGCCATAATCAGAGAAACTTGCTTTTAAATTTCCCCCTAGTTTCCTGTTCCAAAGGTTTGTCATGTTGGGGTGGGAGTGGGGATAAGCTCCTACTCTCTATAAAATGCTCCAATAGCATGCGGCTCAAATAACCTCTGACAACCGAAGCCCAACTCCTGGACTTCTCACAGCAGAACTGTCTCCACTAACAGAAGAAGGGGCGAAGGCGAGTCACTGTCACCTTAAAACCAATCAATTTGGGCAGGTGGGGCTCCTTAGCCTTGGCAGGCAACCCGCCTAGGGGAAGGAAACACTGATTTTAAACCTCTGCTGCCTTGTGGCTATGCCCATATATGGGAAAGGCTTCCGGAGTTAACCAGGAGGAAAAATCAGGAGTTGGAGTCCCTTAGACAGTAGGATGTTGGACATCACATCCTTCTGGCAACTCCTGCAGCAGCACTGGTGCCAAACTGTTTTGGCTCTGCCTCTCCTTTGGATTCACCAATGTTGTGGAGAGGGAAAACCTGCTGCATGTGCAACAGCTTGTTTTCCAATTGATTTGCCCAGGCCAGCGCCCTGGAGAGGACACTCCAGCTAATCCTCATGGGATAGATACAACACAGGATGTGGCAGTTACTGGTTATAAGTCACTCAGGAGCTGTGGCTCCCATATCAGACTGCACAGCCACACTGTGGCCTGTGGATCTTCAAGGCACTGTGGTAAAAAATAGAGTTGAACGCATACTACTGAAATGGTTTTTGAAGGACCGCCAGTTTTTGAAGGACCGCCCTTTCAGGGAGGAGACCGTGACAAACAGCCATGCGCCTGCTGCTGCCCGGGAGAGCGTGGCCAAGCAGGCCACTTCTGGGCCGCCAGCTTAAAAATGAGGAGAGAACAGAAGTGCCCTCTCTCTCTCTCTCTCTCTCTCTCTCTCTCTCTCTCTCTCTCTCTCTCTCTCTCTCTCAGCACACACATGCTGGCTTAGGTTTGACAGCGTGTTCGGGTGATCGGCTCTGATCCTCAGGGGCAGCACGCGCTTGACTCTGGTTGTCAGCCTGAGAGGTAGCTTTGGGATTTGGTGAATTTTATAAAAGAATATAGACTTATCTTAGATCTAAGACTATTCATTTGTATTTCTACTTTCCTATTTCCCTAATCAGTATCACCTGTTTGTTGGTTAATTAATTCCCAAGCAATAAAAGCTAATCCCTCTCTGATTAAAGCTCAGAGGCTTCTTTTCTTACTGGTCTGGGAAATATATAGGGGAAAAAAGTTAAAAGGGAAGTTTAATGATCTTATATCCAATTTTAAAACTCACAGCGCTGATCCATGGCCCTCTATGTCTGATAGAGGCCCCCCCCCACACACACACACACAGTTTCCTATGTGCTTTCTAATCTTGGCTGCATTTATTTTGCAATTTAGAAAAATTATGTAACTGAAATTATCAACCCTTCATCTATTAATTTCATGTATTCAACTTTGTATTTGCTGTTCTGCCTATCTTCAGATGTGTGGCATAAAATGTCCCTCCCAGATTAAGGTAATCACCTCTAATCTCATTACCACTGTTTCTCTTTCTCTCTCTCTCTCTCTCTCTCTCTCTCTCTCTCTCTCTCTCTCTCTCTCTCTCTCTCTTTTCAGGGCAATGGGGGCTAAGTGATTTGCCCAGTGTCACACAGATAGTAAGTGTCTGAGGCTGGGTTTGAACTCAGGTCCTCCTGAATCCAAGGCTGGTGCCTTATCCACTGTGCCACCTAGCTGCCCCCACCACTGTTATCTTGAGCCTTGATTTACTCCACTTGCCTTACCTCCTTAGATTAGAGGGCTGGAAGGTTGAGTACCAATTTCCTCCCAATGCCATCCTTTAATAAAGAGTAGAAACTGGACTTCTGAGGTTCATTCTCTGCATCTGATGCTCTGCCTATTTTCAGCTCCACAAAACAAGATGCCACAGGTGTCCCCTCCATTCCTATCCCCCCCATACTTTTCTGACTCCTTTTATTGCTGACTCCCTTTACTAGATTGTAAGCTTCTTGAGCACAAAGGGAGTCGTTCTTTTTACTAATATCATCCTCACTGTTTAACACTATACTTGATTGTTTATTCTATTAGATTGGGTTGGATTTATTGTATTAGATTCACTGTCTCCCATGATCTCTCAACTCACTTCACCTTCCAAATATATCTATCTTTTCTCAAGTTCACATCAAATCTCATCTTCTTTAACTGGATTTTCAGTCTCTTTTCCCCAACCCACCCCTGCCAATATTTTCCCTCTGACAATATATTCCATTTATACTATATAAATCCTTAATTTTCACAGTTGTTTACATTCTGTATCTTTAAAGTTAAGGCCCAATTTTTCTCTCTTTTCTTAGTCTCTTCATTGTTTAGAACAGTTGTTGACATATATTAACTTGTCCTCGTGGACTTGTCCTTGTGGATGAAGATGATGAGTATTAATGCTGTGAAATGGGGCAGAGACCACACTAAGTTCATCTTTTAGTTTCTTCCCAACTTTTTCCACACCACCTCACAGACTGTGCAGAATGTACATTTTATTGCTTCCTTGCCCATATGTTTGACTTTGCCTAGACCTACATCCATAATCTGATATGACATACGATTCAGTTAAATGTGATATAAATTAAACAAATATACATTAGGCCCCTGTGTCCTTAGGAATTATGATAGGTATTAAAGATAAAACAAAACAAAACACTTATTGTCAAGTGCTAAATATATCTCTACTAAGAAAAGTGTGTTACCTTAGTTATGACTATGGCATGGTTTGTTGGAAAGTGTACTAAATTAAGGGTAAGAAGAATTGCATTCATAGCCAAATTCTGAGGTTTACTGTCTTTGTAACAGTGGGTAAATCCTAGTTTATTATGTCCCCTTTAAACTATGGGAATATTACTTGAAGGACACACTTCACCAGGCTATAAAAGCTGTTGTAATCATTAACATGTTGGGGAAAAATGTGTTTTGCTATTATAGCATGAAGAAATTGTCATAAAAGTTTGTTTCAATGTCTCACTTATTTTTCTGGATTATTTTCTAATATTGTATTCATATGTATGCTATTTTTAATTTGTATGTATCTAGTACTGATAGGAAAATAAGAACTATTAAGTTTCCAAATTTTCAATATTTAAGACAAGTTGTACATGTTCCATTATACACAGACACAATATAAATTCCACAGAACTGTTTTATTTTCACATATGGTACCTATTCTGAAATGAATATTGTTTAAAAGGAATGGACATATTTATATGCATGGCACTTTTATTGCTATTAATTAAGCTTCTGAACTCTTTTCAAAACATGTGTATCCAGATTTGTTTACTTTGACAGAAAATGTTCAAACATCTTAGAATCTTCACTGTATTATAACACAGGAATGCCCAAATATATATATATATATATATATATATATATATATATATATACACACACACACATATGTGTGTGTATATGTATATTATGTATATGTGTGTATAAACATGTATATATAATCAAGATACACATTTTTATAAGTGCTAACAAATCAAATGATCTAATGTTTCATTGTTATATACTTTTCCATAATAAACTGATTAAACAATGACAATTTAAAAAACCCCTTATGTTTTCTGATTCTCATAGGCAATACATCAAAATTAGATTTAGGCGAGATTGTATTTTATATATAGAATATTAGATTTTAAAATGTAACAAGCACAGAGACTCAATAGTCTTATTTTTTTAGTGAGGCAATTAGGGTTAAGTGACTTGCCAAGGGTCACACAGCTAGTAAGTGTTAAGTGTCTGAGGCCAGATTTGAACTCAGGTACTCCTGACTCCAGGGCCGGTGCTCTATCCACTGCGACACCTAGCTGCCCCTCAATAGTCATTTGGTTCTACATTTCCTCACTCTGTGCTTGCTTCTCAACCCCATGAAATCTAGTTTCTGTTATATTTATTCTATCACACCTGGAATAGCAGCTGACCCCAGGTCTCATTTTTGGTTCTCTCCCTTTACTGTATTCAAGCAGCCAATCCCCAATGCAATGAACCTACTCTCTCATTGAAATCCTTCTATTCTTTTAAAGTCAAGTTTAGATGCCACCTTTCCCCAGAAGCTGTCAATGATTTCCCCTAACTAGTGGCATGCTAGAGGTAGCTTGCACTGTCTTGACAAGTTGACTATTACATTTTTAGTGTAAGCCTCTACACCTTAGAAATTGGCAAACTTCATGAATCCAATTACTTTGGTAATTGTTTAGATTTAAGAAAGTAATGAAGAAAATATTAATAATGCAGATTAAACTTGAAATTGTATTGTGGCACTCTTTTTCTCTCAGAGAGCCAGTTGTTTAAAATTTACCACCACAAATACAACTACTATGTCTGTATCCCAAAGAGATAATGGGGCAAGGGCGTTGTACACAATAACAGAAATACTGTACATAATGATCAACTGTGAATAACAGCTATTCTCTGTGATTCCATGATACAAATCAATTCCAAAGGAGTCATGATGAAAAATACTATCCACATCCAGAGAATGAACTGATGGGGTGTTAATGAAGATCTAAGCATGCTGTTTTTCATTTTACATACTCCCTCATGGGTATGTGTTTTCTTTCACAACATAATTAATATCATAAATTTTTTTTGCATGATTAAACATGTATTTCCTATATCAAATTACTTACTGTATCAGGGTGGAGGGAAGCAAGAAAAGGGCAGAGAAAATTTGAACTCAAAAGTTTTAAAAAATGAATGTCAAAAATTGTCTTTAAATGAAAAATATTGCCTTACTCAAAAAAATTAAAAAAAATAAAAATAGACAACAGCAACAAAAATTCACCAACACAACTTTCCCCCTACCTAATTACAATTTTTTACCTACACTTGAATATTTATTTCTTTTAGCATTTTGTTTCGGTCTTTACTCTTTATATCATCCTGGTATCATGCTTATTTATATATGAGTCCTACCACTCCTCTTCCATTTTTATATTAGAAACTCTGAATACAGATTGCTGGTATATGATTTTCACCTTTTTATTTTAAAACCCAGCAAAATATTTTCTACATGGTGTTTCTTTAGTAAATACTTGTGGAATTTTGTTGAATTAAAGAGAATTTGTAAATTATTTAGTTTAGTGACAGTGAGAATGTAGGAACTCTTTTTACAATAGTCAAATAATAATACAATATTAAAATAGTTTGTTATCTCATTGATTTGAGTGTTTATTACAGTGATGTAAATTCAAGCCCATCCATGTCTGTTTGCAAAAGGTCAATCAATATTTACCTACAATGAGTAATTTACAAGCCACTTTCTCTTCTGAGAAAGAGATTAGTTTTCCCTAAAAGGATACTAAGCTGTCCCTGAGACCTTCCTGTTCATCTAAAAGCATAAAAATTCCCAGAAAGGTAGAATCTGGACTTCTTAGACTTTGTGGGTACTTGAGACCATGAAAATACCTATATCATAAAGGCTTGATGAACAGTTGAAAAAACTCATTTCCATACATAGGCCCCATGAAAGCTTAAGATAAGTGCTACTAAGTAAATCCACTATTTCTTAAAATTTTTCAGTGATTTGCCAATGCCTTATTTCATTCCCAAATGAAAGCTAATCTAAGAGAGTTCTGGCATTAAAACCATCTTGGGCAAGTGGATCCAAGATGGTATCAATGCCATATTAAATCTTTTGATTTATTAGCATCTTTATCTGCTCCTCACTTTGGAAAGGGAAAAAAATAGCAAACCCTTATAGCAAATAAACAAGTAAACAAAACAAATGTTTGCATCGGCTATGTTCAAAACTATATATTTCAATCTGGACCCTAATCTGTACCTTAAGTCTACTACCTCTACCTCAGGAGATGGGAAGCATACTTTATCTTGGGTCCTCTGATATTGTGGTTGATTATTGTATTGATCAGGATTCTTATGTTTTTCAACAGTCATTCTATGCAATATTATTGTTATATAAATTGTTCTAATTCTGTTCACTTTACATTGTTTCATACAAGTTTGCTAGGTTTCTCTGAAAATGTCTCTTTTGTCTTTTTTTTTTTCTTAAAGCATTATAATATTCCATTACATTTATATGTGATAGTCTTCAATAAGACAGACTTAACATGAATTTGTCATAGGAAGTTCACCTAGCATGATGGAGGCCTTCATCACTTTCTTCTGAAATTTCAAGTATGCCATTGAACTATTCTGGCTACACACTTGCCATCCCTGGCCCCTGCCACGTAATCGGCTCATCTCTCCTTAGTATACATTTCCTTGATTACAACTTTTACTCTTCTTCTTCTTCTTCTTTGAGATTCCTCACTGGTTATGTGCTGCAGCCTATTTATAACCACAATGTGCTTCATTTTTAACATTTTTGTTTTTAATTTTAAATCTTCAAAGACTGTTTTATTCCATATATAGTTACCATATGTCAATAGGAAATTACAGTAGAATGCATACAACAGAATTTTGGAATTTAAAAGGTGAAACTCTTCCCATAAGAAGTTTGTGGTCACTAAAGTACCTTTAAAATTTATTGATTCCAAGCCAAATCTGTCTATTTTAAGCATACACACACACACACACACACACACACACACACACTAGGGCCAATGAGAAGGGTATTTCTCCAAGCAGAGGGAGGGTGATCTTAGAACTGATAGTCAAGAAAGATTGCATTTCTTCCCTTCAATAAGAAAAAACTTGACTAACATTGTATTTCTTTTGTTTGTTTGTTTTAGTTTTTTTGCAGGGCAATGGGGATTAAGTGACTTTCCCAGTTTCACACAGCTAATAAGTATCAAGTGTCTGAGGCCAGATTTGAACTTTGCCACCTAGCTGCCCCCCCCCCACATTTATATTTGTTCCTGGGAAGAAAGGCAGTATTTCTAGAGCTGTGGCAACTTTGGAATTCCCTCTGGAAGAAATACGGAAAGGCAAATTGCAGGAGCAGAGTTGAATTGTGTTCTGTATTTCAATTCTCTAAGAGAATGTCTGCCATATTTTTCTATTGGAGGCATATAGAAAATCTATCACCAGATAATGGGACATACTTCATGTTTAATGAATTTTCCTCTGGTGAGAATTCCAGGAATTTGGTAAAGTATCCATTATTTTCCTTTTGCCCTTTCATTAGAAAAGATGTATGTTTACATCCAGAGCTTTTATTTCTTTTTAGTTAATTATATGATCAACCAGATATTAATTTAGAACAGACTCTTTCAATGAAGAAACCAATCTAAATTGTTTTTGATTCAATGTCTTTAATTTCTTACAAAAGGTATAAATGGAGGACATATGGTTTGAATATACATAAGTCAGAGATCTAAATTTCTATCTGAATTTTAGGAACTTCATTAAAGAGGTGATTAACAATCTATATGATAATAATTTCATAGAAAAAAAATAAACTGCCAGAAAGGTAGATTTCAAATCGTATCTGGAGCTTTCCTATTTTATCCTTGAGCTAAAGGTGACTGAGCAATAATGCCTATTGATGGGTCTACGTGCCTTACATGTCTCTTTTTTTTCCAAATCAATCCTCCATTTATCCACTAAAGTGTTTTTCTTCAAGTACACGTCTGATTAGGTCACCATTAACCCCTACTTAAAAAGCTCTAATGACTCCCATGTCCTCCATGATCAAACACAAAATGGTTTGTTTGACTTGCAAAGTCCTTCATAAACTAGTCCCCTCTTACCATTCTAGTTTTCTTCCACTTTATCCCCTGCCATATACTCTTCTATTCAGTGTTAATGACTTCCTGCATATTCCACAAACAAGACTCATCGTTTTCTCAGTTCTGGATATTTTCTCTGGTTATCTTTGTCTGGAATGCTTTTTCTCCCCAATTCAGTCTACTGACTACCCTGAATTCCTTTAAAGCCCAAGTAAAATCCTATATTTTACAGGATGTCTTTCCTAATCTCTCTTAATTCTAGTGCCTTTTTTCTTTTCATTATTTCCTATTTATCCTGTTTGCAACTTGCTTTGTCTATATTTATTTGCATTTTAAATTCCCCATTAGATTGTAAGCTCAGTTGCTCTAGGAGAGAAGAAAGGCGTGTTTTTAAAGGAATAAGCTCCTCTTTCTATTTCAGTGAAGGGAAAGCCCTCTCTATAGCCAAATTTGTCTTTCCATTGTGACAGCTACTGTTTTGAGAAATTTTTTTTTTTTTTTACAAAGTATATAGACCATTCATTGAAATACATATTATAATTTTGGCAAAAACGTATTTTTCATCATCATTTCCTCTTTGAATGATCAAGTTAGAATAATTTTAGTACTTTTAGACCACCACTAGGAGAAAAGTCTCTTCTGTATTTTAGGACTTAAGGCAACCAAAACAATGGCACCAAAAAACAAGAGCCTAAGGGACATCTTAACATACATAGAGGATCTCTTTTTAAGTTAGTCTTGACATTGAGCCTCCTCTGTCACAGTAGTAAACATGACTGGAAAACATACATGTGTCTTTCTTTTGTACCACTTGTTAAATTTGATCAGCCATAAAATAGGATTATTTCTGAAAAGAAATAATGTTTTCTTAATAGAAATCAAAATGGGAAAGGATTCTATTGCTTTTTCTTTCTCTCACTCTTAGCCTCTTCTGGGGTAAAGAGATCTAAGTCTAAGAATAATATTACTAATGACCAAATGGCACAGAAATATCATAGACAGCCAAGCTGACAAAGGTGTAAGTTTCTGAAAGGGTTTGACCTCAAGTTTCTGCAAAACATGAACTTTGCCTAGAAGTACAAAAAGAGCTAAAGAAAATGTGAGCCAAAAATACCAAAGTCATTAATGTCCTGACACCAAGGCCTCATAGACAAAGTTCCTCAGGCCAAAGATGGCCTAAGGCCAATGCCTAGAGTTCCAACCCCAAGATCACCACCAAATACTCAGAGCCTGAGAAAATCAAATTGATGTGATTTTGTAATGGATTCTACTCTATATAATTGCTGACATTTTTGTATAAGTCATGTTGCTTTCTCTGAGTTAAGTTCACAAGTTCAGCTCTCCCCACTGAGTTAATTTTAGAAGTTTAGTTTTCCAGCTAATCACTATTCCATTCTTGTGTCAAAGAAATCTGTTATCCTTGAAGTATGCAGGTGATGCCAAGGAATCTCAGCTCTTATCTGTGTAACAATGGCTGTCCTGCTAGAGAGTCTGGTCTGTTATCTCTTTGACATAAACTAGCCACATAGATGGACACCACCAATGAGGTTTCCATAGCTACAAGATGAAAGGAAGGGTTGTGTTTGAAATGTTTAGCCAATCATATTGTTTTCCCATCTATAATGCTACAAGCTTTGTACCTAGTCCTATTATTTACCCAACTATAATGCTACCTTCTGGCTTTTGGATGTTCATCTTTTCTTTTCTTTTCTTTTTTTTCATTCACAGTCATTTTTGCTTGATAAGGAGCTAAAGACCCTTCATTTATAATTGAATGTGCTCAGAATTTTGTGCCTCAATTTACCTTAATTACTATCATAATGGCCCCAGGGTCATCACAAAGTTGTCTGGCCCCATATAAGGAAGCCCGATTCTTTTTTTTTTTTTTTGGTTGGGCAATGAAGGTTAAGTGACTTGCCCAAGGTCGCACACCTAGTAAGTGCCAAGTGTCTGAGGCTGGATTTGAACTCAGGTCCTCCTGAATCCAGAGCCAGTGCTTTATCTACTGAGCCACCTAGCTGCCCCAGGAAGCCTGATTCTAAGGTTACCATAAACAACTGAACAAAAAACAAGCAATGTCATTATCCCTAAGGCTGCCAAGGCCACTGACCTCTAAGTTACCAAGTCTGACACCAAGATTACCAAATATGGCCCTAAGCCCACCAAATATGATCCTAAGAAAATGACATTCAAATCTGAAGTCAAGGTTACCAAATCTGATTCTATGGCCAAAAACCCCAGTGATTCCAGTACTTCTCAGCCTTG
This sequence comes from Dromiciops gliroides, assembly GCF_019393635.1. Lineage (NCBI taxonomy): Eukaryota > Metazoa > Chordata > Mammalia > Microbiotheria > Microbiotheriidae > Dromiciops > Dromiciops gliroides. The sequence continues at coordinate 139,013,224 of NC_057863.1, read as the reverse complement.
TGATGCCAAGGCTAACAAGTTATTGACCTGAAGCCTGCTAGATCCACTGCCTCTAACGAAGCCAAACCTAAAGATGCTGAGGCTAAGGTATTAGGCCCAAACTTTTAAAATAGATCCTTCAAGAAGAAAGAATTGTTTAAACCCTCAACCAACTTTTTGTTGTTGTTCTTGGGGGGGGTGTCTGTTTTTCATTTTTTTTTGTTTTTTTCTTTGTTCCCCTCAGTTTGATGCTGTTCAGTCATTTCTGACTTTTCATGACTCCATGCACCATAGCATACCTATACTCTCCAGGAAGTCTTCTTGGCAAAGATAATGGGATATCTTTTTCTCTCCATTTCTTTTTCTCTGGTTCATTTCACAGATAAAGAAACTGGGACAAAGAGGGTTATGTGACTGCCTAGGGTTACACACTTAATAAGTGTCTGGGGCCAGATTTGAAACTGAGGTTTCCTGATTCCAGGCCTAGCACTCTATCCATTATACAACCTAGCTGCCTTTTTCTCAGTCGAGGTATCAATATTACCTATTTTATACAAATTAAAGAATTAGTGAATAAAAAAGATTCTATTTTACAAGGAATCCTGAATGATGCATATATGTATTTTGATATATGAATAGGAAATATTTTATTACAAATGAAAACAAAAACCTTAGAATGAATTTTTGTTCTACCTCAAATCAATTTTGTTGTTTTCATAAATTAACAAAAAGTACATAGTGGAATTTTGTACTTTTTACATCTTTCAAACAATTGCAAAGTAGTATAGATGTGGGGGAATTTTTTTGAACTTGGCTTGTGGAAGCCCGCTTATTTCCTACTAACAACCATTTGATGAATGTCTTAGATTTGAATTTAGACTCCGATTTTTGATTCCAAATATGGTAGCTTCACCATCTTTGATAATAAAAATAACTAACAATTATAATAATCTTTGCTGATCTTTTATATTCGTCTTCTCTCATCTTCCATTTTTTGCTCTTAAATGCCACTGGAATGGCTTGGCTTGGATAGATCTCTTCAAATCTTGTTTTAAATAAGTTTTACTATATCCTGTTTCTCCTTGCTTTATTAGATGAAACTGAACAAAATATATAGTGCTTTAAGGTTTAAAAAGTGCTTTAAAATATTATTTCATTTTATACTCATAACAATCCTCAGGAGTAAGTATGGTTATCATTACTATTTTATACATGAGGAAACTAAGGCAGATAGAGATTAAGTGACTTTTAGCATCATAAAGCTAGTAAGTTTTGGAGGCCATATTCAAATTCAAGAAGATGAAACAAGGGAGGAAGAGGGTTAACAGGAGGGTTAAGAAGGAAAGTAGTAGGCTTCCAGGAGTCACAGATGACCATGGATCAGAGCCTTGAAGAGCCACAGGCCACAGTGCGGCTGTGCAGTCCGATACGGGAGCCGCAGCTCCTGCCGCGAGGACATTGGAAAACTAATATAATCAGAAATATGTAACCAAAATAATGATAATATATTTTTTGTTTTGTTTTGTTTTTTTTGTTTGTTTGTTTTTTTGGTGAGGCATTTGGGGTTAAGTGATTGCCCAGGTCCCACAGCTAGTAATTGTCTGAGGTCAAATTTGAACTCAGGTCCTCCTGAATCCAGGGCCAGTGCTCTGTCCATTGTGCCACCTAGCTGCCCCTGATAATATGTTAATAAATATTAGGTATGTCAATGTGCTACAGTGGAAAGTGAGAAGGATCTAAAAATCAGAAAAATTCAATAGTAATCCTAGTCTTGTACTACCAATGTGAACTCTGCTGTCTTTAGGCCTCAGTTTCTTTATTAATAAAGGAAAAAAAAAAAGGATTGAATAAGATTAACTCTAAGACTCTTCTAATTCCAAATCTATGATCACATATTAATTCTATCCCAATTTTTACTCTTATGTGTACATAGTTTATTTTTTCAATTCAATTGTAAGTTCCTTAAAAGTAAATAAGGTATATCTTTTTTATCTCTGCATGTTGTCCTTGACATCACAATGATTAATAAATGTTTGTTGAATGAATGTCTGACACTGTGAATAGTGAGGCAGCTTTATTCTTCACCTCCCACAAAAGGGAATGCTAAACAACAAAGAATTATAGAATGATTAGAAAGTTAAGAACTAGTATTCAAGTCTTGTTGGGACATTTAACAACATGGCTACTCATAAACTATTTTAAATTTCATCTCCACTGAATACACGTGGATCAATGACAAGTGAGATCTTTTATTTCTGTTGATTTCTCTCCATATGTGAAAACTTTTCTGCCTTGGTTCATCTGCTGATGTCTTTGCTTCTGTTGATGCTATTCCTCTGCAACTGTTCCAGTTGCTGACACTTTGCTGCTAATGTGTGCTGGAAGGGGAGATTATGCCAGGTGCTTTTCAATATTTCACAAGACCTCTGAAGCAAAGGAAAGTAGACACAAACAGAAAGTGGCCTCATCTGTGACAGTCTTGTCTAAGAGACAATGGACAAATGAGATTGGTCTTTGTGGGGTAAAGGGAATAATCTATCTAACCCCAAAGTTTAGACAATCCCCCTTACAACTGGATGCCAGCAGGAGGGAGAGGTCTGATGGGGTAGAGATTTTTCCTTACTAGCATATATACACAGAGTTTAAGCACTGTCACCAATTAAAATTTTCATCATGACCAATGACATTTTATACCTATTTTTGCAGTTTTAATAGTATTTTTATTACATGTAAAGATAGTTTTCAACATTTGTTTTTATAGGATTTTTAGTTCCAAATTTTTCTCCCTCCTACATTCCCTACCTCCTCCCCCAGACAAAAAGCAATCTGATATAGGTTATTTATGTATGATCACATTAAACATTTCCACATTAGTCATGTTGTGAAAGAAGAATCTGAACAAAAGGGAAAACCCTCAAAAAAAAAAGAAGTAGAAATAGTATAGTTCAATCTGCATTCAGATTCCACAGTTCTTTTTTTCTGTTTGAGAGCATTTTCCATCATGAGGGCTTGGGAATTGTCTTGGATCATTGTATTGCTGAGAAGAGCTAAGTTTATCACAGTTGATCATAGCACAATGTTGCTGTTACTGTTTGTACCTGTTTTGAAGTGTGTTAGTGTGCAATGTATGTGTGTTTGTGTCTGGAAGTTTAATTTCATCAAAGGACTACTACACTCACATTACAGATTCCTAAATGGTACCAAGCAATTCAGATTTCTTCCTCCAGTACACTCTTGCTAGGAATGATTAGTGAAATGATTTTTAAAATTCACAATGAAATCAAGAGATCTAGTTATATACATATTATAATTTGATGACTTTGGTGATTATTACAATTATTAATGATACTAATGAACATACTAAACAGTCAACTGTAGTAAAACAAAAACATCTGTGCAATACAAAAATCAAAATAGAAATTACTTACTCTTAAAATGTTTTATCATTCATTTATAGTTCTGCTAGAGAATATATCATGCTAAGCTTTTAAAAATTAATGACATTTATTTACAAGTGTTTATTTTAAACAGTATTTTTACAGATTATACCAATGTTTATTGGAGGAATAAACTTTTTTTTTTTAACAGAAAGACACAGTCTTCCCTAGAACAGGAAAATAAGTTAGCTTTATTCAAAATCAGAGAAACTGCATCTCGTAGGACCCAATTTTGAAATGGCTTAGGTATTCCTTTTAAAATGAAATCAGTTTGCCAAAGAAATGTTGGACTTAAGGAATAGGAGTGAACATGTAGATGCCATTTTCCTGAAAGATAAACTATTGAAAAATTACTGGAATGCTTTTAGTGTTGGAAAACAATCTGATCTTAATAATGAATAAGAATATTATAGGATCAAAATTCTAGAATAACAATCTGTTTACTATAGTTACTTTAAATGAAAAAAAAGATGCAACTCGTTAAAAAAGTATGAGTACAAAGGTCTGCTTTGAATCAGTTCTACTTTACACATATACACAAACCACAGGAATTATTTTACTAGCGTCATGGAGAAATGAATACCAAAAGACAGAAAAAAGTCAATCATGGTAACAATATTTAAAAATAGAAAAGTAAGACTGAAGAAAATGCACATTTGCAAAACACCACAATTAAAAGCTGATGTGATAATTAAGATTTAAAGAATATTCACTACCTTTGTCCTGCTGATCAGGAGGATAAGAGGAGAGGGAAAGAGAGCTGGTGGCATGATTTCCAGAAACACTTTCATGTAGAATTGCAGTACTGTAAGACCAAATCATCTTATCTTTACCAAGGATCTTCAGGTGGAAACTGAAAAAGAAACAAACAAAAAACAAAACCGAAACCAATTTAAATTAACTTCATGAGACTTTAGTATTAATTTAGAAATGAACAAGTCATCAACACATATTATTTGTCAGTCCTGATTTTTTAATCAGAAGCCTAGGTCCTCTTACTATGTCTGTGTTTTAGACTTGGAACATTACTTACCCTTCCTTTATGTTTTAGGTTTTCATCCACCAAATGGTGATTTTAAAATGCTATCAGAAAATGCTTAGAAAATTCTAAAGTTTACAAACTTAATCATATATAGAATAGAGGGCCACCTAAATAATTTAACTGAAGAAGTTATAGGTAGATAGAAATCCTATTGTCCTTCTGTTCATCATGTCAGAGATTCGAGTTAGGACTACAAAGACAATTTAGTTAGACCCTTGCTTGACCAAGAATCTTTTCTATTATACCTCTCTGCTAAGTGGTCATCCAGACTTGGATTAAATATTTCCAGTGAGAAGAACCCCAGTTCTTCCTAAAATAGTCAATTACTATTTAGAATATGCATAAATGTCAAGAAGGTAGGTATGTGGTGCAGTGTATAGAGTGCCAGGCCTGGATTCAGGAAGATACATCTTCCTGAGTTTAAATCTGACTTCAGATACTTACTAGCTATGTGACCCTGGAAAAGTCACTTAACCCTGTTTGTCTCCATTTCCTCATATGGAAAATGAGCTGGAGAAAGAAATGGCAAACCTCTCTAATATCTTTTCCTCAAATGGATCCACAATTAATCTCAAGTCTTTCTCTGGGGGTAGCTAGGGGGCACAGTGGATAAAGCACTGGCCCTGGATTCAGGAAGAACTGAATTCAAATCTGGCCTCAGACACGTGACAATTACTAGCTATGTGACTAGTTAAGTGATTGCTCTGAAAAAAACAAGAACAAAAAACCAAAACAAACAAATACTCCAAAATCAAAACTTTTTCTTGCTCCCAGAGTTTTCAGACCTGTCTATGATAGCCAAGCAACATTAAATATTTAATACCTTTTCCACATGATAGCACTTCAGATACTTGAATGATGACATCATGCCTTTTGCCAGATCTTCTCCATGATAAACATTTATAGTTTATATAACTTCTATCTCATGACATTCTCTATTTCCCTATGCATTCTTGTCACATGTAAATGTGTCTTTCTTCCCCAAAATGGTACCCAGACTTAATAGATTTAGACGTATATGTTCTGACCAGGTCAGAATCAAGAAGAACTATTGCCTTGATCATTCTGCAGACTCTGCTTTTCTTAATGTGTCTCGGAGAACACTAATTCGTGGTTTTGTGTGTTTTTTGGCTGCTTCTACTGCATATCATTCTTTTTGCTTTTAGGATGCTTTCAGCATCCTAACCTTCTCCACATCTTTTCCACAGAAATTACTGTGAAACAGCTTCTGTCCTATTTATACATGTGAAACTGATTACTTGAACCCTAGTCTAAATCTTGATTTAATTCCTATTAAATTTCATATTACTTTACTTTTCTCTTTGAAGTCTTAGAAGCTATTTTTAAACACTGACTTTGTCATCAGACTGACCATGTTCTTCCCTAACCAGAGCTTCATGTTACAGGAAAATTTGAAAAGCTTACCAATTGTGCTCTTATCCAAGTCATCAGTAAAATAGTTAAATAGTTTTGCTTTAAAGATTGATCACTAAGGAATTCAATTATAGGCATCTCCCTCCAAGAAAATACCTATATACTTTGGGTTTCCTTATACTATCAGTCTCATATTCACTTATCTGTATTATCATTTAAAGTATATATTTCTATTTTGCCCATGAAATTGATAATGTATGTCATTCTATGTCAAAAATTTTATTTAATTTTATGGTGTATATCTACAGTCTGGGACAGTGGAGAATATTATATTTTAGACATGTTAGAAATAAGACTTAAGATCATGTTATTCTGACTGCAAGGTTAATCCTTATCTGCTACCACATTTCAGTACATAATATATTATGATATTACATTTTATATGGATTTTTCTAAAATAATAAAATAGTAACATATATAATATTATGATAAACATAATAATATGCAATGTAAGATGACATATAATTATATGACATTGTTATAATATACTAAATAATATATTTAATGTGATATAATATGTTGTTATGCAAATTGGTTAAATGCTAGTAGAATAGTTTAATACTAAATTTAAGGTCATGGAGACTTGGATTCAATCGACATCTCTGAAGCTTTTTGTCTGTATCACAGAGGACATGCTACCTAACTTCTAAATGCCTTTGGCAGCTCTTAAGACTCTAAGTTGCAGAATATTTTTTTTTTGCACAGAAAAAGAAAGTTTTGTTAGTGTTTTTGTTGTTGTTCCTATGCTTCTTCTTCTCGTTGTAAAGTACCTCATAGGAAGACCTCTAACAAAAATAAAACCTCCAAACAAAAAAAATATTTAAGTGTATAGAAGATAGTATTCTATCTGAAATTGGCAAGAATTTGGAATAGGAATGAGTACATGTAGATGATAAATTCCATTTAAGTTCAAATAGTGGCATAAGACTAATTATCACAAAGTTTTCTAAGAGAAAGTTGCAAACGACTTTTGTGAAGAGGTTCCATTCTGTCACTAACTAGTTATGTGACCAAGTATAAAACACTCAAACATTTGAAACACTGGACTTCAAACTCCCTATCTATAAAATGAAGCTTGATTAAACTATATCTAACTTATGCTAATATAGTTTTGGCCAAAGGAGGTAAAATTTGTCTGTCTGTCTGTCTATCTATCATATAGCTATTCATCTATCTATCTATCATTACATATCATCATCATCATTATCATCTATCGATCTCTACCACAGGGAGCTGGTGAGCATTTTGATTTGTTCAAGTAAAATCCCTAAAAAGACAGCATTGTGTAATGGAAAGCACTATGAATCTGAAATAAGAAAACACAGGTGTGAGTTCCAACTGCCACATGTATGAACTGAGTAGACAATAGAGTATATTTTAGCCTCTCTGAAGCTCAAATTCAAAATTTCAGATGGGGATGATGATAATACTTGTTCTTTATTCAATAATTGTTGTTGCTCATTCTCAGAGGACCATGACATTTGGGAGGTGAAATCATGACCTGCAGTGAATTGGATTAAAATGAGGGAGGGCTGTGCAAAGACATTAGCCTCACATGTTCTGTAGAGTGTTGCTATGAATAAAAGGTAATGTAAACCTTAAATTGTGAAAGAAAAGTGTTCACTGTTATGATGACTACTACTATTGTAAAGATCAGCACTATTACTGTTACTACTACTGTTGCTATTACTATCCCATTATCATCTTTTTACATGAAATTTACAAAGAAATGGAACAGGGACAAGTTGTTATCCTAATATTATTCCTTTTTATTTGATGTTCTACAAACTTGTGTACTAGTGGATAAAATTACTTTTTTTTCTTTTTCTTTTTTTTGGTAATTATTAGAAAGGAACCTTATCTCTGAATGCAGCCTGAAGGCATTCACAGTACTAACCTAGCAACAGACAGGACAAGATGACATGTATCTCCTCATATTTTCATGTAATTATGATCTACTCAGCCAGGTTTCTGTACTTTGAAAGTTTTCATTTTGTGTAGCTTACAAATTATGAGTAATTACAGAAGATATGATAATTTTAAGAAAATAAATTAAAATATTACTTACATTTTAATGAATATATATTGTTATTATCACCATCATTATCATCAAAACAAAATTATATAAATATTTCTCTAGAGTTAGAAAAGACCTCCTCCAAAGATATCCAGACTATTAGTTTCCAATTCTAAATAAGTATGGCCTAGTTATTTGGTATGAATCCACTGACAATCTACAATTGCCAACTTCAGAAAAATAAACAGAAGCTGTGGTTTCATGGACTACCTTATGATTTTAAAGATTCCAATTAATGTCAGCCCCAGCTCTTAAATTTTGCCAATGATTGCCCAAGACGGGATCGAGTTTTGCTTAGAGGAGGAAATTATTTGACAAGAATTAAGAATCAGAACTTGGGTGGAGCATCAAAAAAAATTTATAGCTTAAAAATAACTGCTAAGCAGTCTGAAAATGTAATTGTGTCTTTTTCTAGTAGTTTTTTACTACCATCCAGTAATTTGATTTATTTTCCTCTGGAAATTAAAGTCAAGGCTATGTTTTCTTTCAGATTTTTGGAATGGAGAGTAATGTGCAAATCAATTTCTTAATAATTCATTGAAAAATTATTTATCATCATTATCATCATTCACATTTCTGCTGTGCTTTACAGTTTACAAAGTCCTTAGCTCACAATAATTTTATAAGGTAGGTAGTATAAATACTATTTTACCACTTTTATACCTGAATAAATAAGGACAAAAGAGGTCGATTTTTTTCTGTGTTCACAAAATTACTAAATGTCAGGGCTAGGATTTCAATCTGGATGTCCTGATTAATACTTCAGCATTGATCACTCCATTGTGCCATGAAGCATACTAAATTTGACTATAATATTTTCATGGATTTGTGAATACATCTATGTGAGTAATCCTTCCTTTGGTTTAGATCATATTCATCCACACTTTCAGTGTTATGATATTCTTATCCATTTTCTTCCTTAAATTCTTCAAAGGGTTATAATCAATTTTCTTCTCCAACCCCTTTTACAAATGGGTATACTGGCAAAGAGTGTTAAGTGAGTTGCCTGGAGGCACACAGCTAGTAAGTGTCTGAGGCCAGATTTGAACTTCAAAAGATGAGTCTTCTTAAACCCAGGTCTAGTACCTTATTCACTGTGCCACCTACCTGCCTCTTACTTTGTGATAAGTTGTCTTTATGTCTTGTGAGGGATTCTTGACCTAAGTTAAAATGCTCGTAAATATTTTGTGTCTAGATGCAATCAATACAATGAAATCTACAGCACATTAAGAATAACAACAGAAAGAATAGCCAATATTTAATGGTTTCTAGATTTTAAAATATTTTACTCAATTTAATCTTTAAGGAAACAGACATAATGAGGTTCCATGATTTACGTATGCTAATATAGCTAAGAGCCAATTTTTCCTACCTCCTAATGCTCTAATGTAATTTTCTATTACACCATCATATGAAAACACAAACACTGGAATAAAATAGTTAGATTTCACTAAATATTTTATCTATTCTTACCAATGAATTGTTTCCTTTTTTGTTTTGTTTTGGGGCAGGGCAATGAGGGCTAAGTGACTTTCCCATAGTCACACAGTGTCAAGTGTCTGAAGCTGGATTTTAACTAAGGTCCTCCTGAATCCAGGGCCGGTGATTTAGCCACTGCGCCACCTAGCTTCCCCAAATTCTTTCATTTTTTGAAAGTAGTTTTCTAAGGATAATAAATCATACAACTCTGAACAGAGAATATCTTCTTTTCATTTGTTTATTCATTGAACAAATAAGATGTGCAAGCTTTTCTTGATGAAAAGCTATCATAGGATTTATCTTTTTAGCAAAAAATAGCTCCTTAACCATATGTAGAAAATCAGCTGTCTCCTTGCATTCTCAAGCTTCCTTAGAACTTTAACTATTATCTACTTTTTTCTCCATTAGAATAAAGAAAAAAAATGAATTCAAGATTTTAAAAAAAAACAAACTAAAGCAAAATCAAATGTATTCTTTACGTGGTCTTCTCTTTCATTTTTCCTAATGGTAAATGAATATAATATCAAAAGTCACTAATTTGCTAGGCAAGGCTTCTCAGACTCAAGTATTATGGTGTAACATCATCCAAAGGATTTAAACTCTCACTTCTCTTATCTAGATTGAATAATTTTATTTTTATTTTTATTTTATTTTATTTTATTTTTTTAGTGAGGCAATTGGGGTTAAGTGACTTGCCCAGGGTCACGTAGCTAGTGAGTGTTGTGTCTGAGGCTGAATTTGAACTCAGGTACTCCTGACTCCAGGGCCAGTGCTCTATCCACTGCGCCATCTAGCTGCCCCTAGATTGAATAATTTGATGGATTCTTCATCTATTCCAATTCAAGATAAATGAACCTAAGTAGTGTGGTAAAATATGAAAGTTTTTAACAGTCGGTTAGGATAACTGAAAGACGCCAGTTTTTCAAGGACCACCCTTTTGGGGAGGAGATGAACAGTCCGCCTGCTGCGCATGTCAGACTGCCTGCCGGGTACAAATAGAAGGGATCACCCCTATAATTGAGGCTTTGATAAGCCAGGGTATTATTATTCCATGTCATCACTCTCCATGCAATACTCCCATTTTTCCAGTTAAAAAACCCAAGCATGGGCCAGATGGTAAACCTGTTTATCGTTTTGTGCAAGATCTTAGAGCGATTAATAATTATGTTATTCCTAGACATTCTATAGTCGCAAACCCGGCTACGATAATCTGGGAGCAGCTGGGTACTGTAGACAATGGATACCCTCTTTTGGTGAAATTACTAAACCCCTCATAGCTCTTACAAAAAGTTCTGTTCCAGACATTTTACAGTTGGATCCCCAGCATCTCTCAGCCATAAAAGAATTAAAACGGGCCTTGTTATCAGCACCTGCCCTAGGACTGCCAGATTATAGTAAGCCTTTCACTCTCTTTGTGCATGAACAAAGGGGGGTGGCTTCTGGAGTCCTGACTCAGTCACTGGGGCCTAACCAACGTCCTATAGCCTACTATTCAATTCAGCTGGACCCTGTAGCGGCTGGAGCGCCACCTTGCCTTAGAGCAGTGGCGGCCACAGTGCTTTTGGTAGAAAAAGCCTCTGATTTGGTCCTAGGTAACCCTCTAACTGTGCAATGCCCTCACGAAGTGGAGGCTCTCTTACTACGTCACAGGACACAAGCCTTTTCAGATCAAAGGCTGGCTAAGTATGAAATAACCCTGTTAGGTAATGAGAATATCACTTTAAAACGCTGCACAGTTCTTAATCCAGCAACACTACTCCCTAACTTACCATTCTCGGGGGAACCGTTGCATGACTGTGCTTCTTTAGTTGATATGGCTGAAAAACCCCGTGACGATCTTTTTGATACACCTTATGATGATATGGAAACTTATCATTTCAGAGACTAACTTGCTGTGAACTCTGATGCAGGCCCTGGAGAGAATATATGTGCAACAAAAGGAGAGACAGGTATTCCCTATGAATCTACATGTTTCACAGTGGTAGACCTTTGCTCTGCCTTTTTCTCCATACCAGTACATGAGGACTTCCAATATTTATTTGCTTTTTACATAAGTCCATGGTTTGCTTATGATGGTGAACTAGGCACAGTCCATTATTCATCCTCTCTCCCTCCTAATTTAACCTAATTTAACTGAACTTACTTATCTTTTTATCTCACTCAGTTGAATTCACCTGTGGCCTAGCACAATTACCACAGGGATAACTGGCTTGTGGCGGCCAAGCATTCATAGCGACGTCGCTGCTACTGTTATACTAGAGCATTCATGTATAAGATGATGTGGTCTACTGTCTAAAAGAAGATTATGTAACAATGTCTAATATAATAAGCTATTTACATTCGTTTATTATTTATATGTCATTATACTCTGGGTATGGTTTGGAATTATTGTATATATCACTAATATATTCTCTGCAGAGGCTCTCCCTTTGCAAGACAAATGTCAAAGCGTCGGTTCATGAGGAAAGAAAAAAAAATCGCCCCTCTGGACAAAACTTTCCTCTCTTCCTTTTCTGTATTGTTGTTCGCATATTATTAGTCAGCAAAAGTTATTATATTCTTTTTACTGTTCCATCAAGGAAACATTCCATTTCTTGAGGAAGCAAAGGGGGGAAATGTGGTAAAATATGAAAGTTTTTAACAGTCGGTTAGGATAACTGAAAGACGCCAGTTTTTCAAGGACCACCCTTTTGGGGAGGAGATGAACAGTCCGCCTGCTGCGCATGTCAGACTGCCTGCTGGGTACAGTCCGCCTGCTGCGTATGTCAGACTGCCTGCCGGTTTTTTTTTTTTGACTTCCGGGGTGGAGAGAACGAGAGTAGCCTTTTTGCCGGCTTGGCGGACTCCTGGCGGCGCGGCACAGACGGTCTGACTCACTCCAAAGGTGGCCTTTTCGTTTGGTGAGTTTTTATAAGGAATATAGACTAAGCCTAGATTTAAGACGATTTGTACTGTATTTCTATTTTCCTATCCTTCTAATCAACAACACCTTATATACAATAAAGGCTCTATCTAGAAAACCAGAAGCTTCTTCCATTTACTAGTCTGGGAGATAAATTAAGGGAAAGGTTAAGTAGGGGAGATTTATGATCTAATATCCAATTTTAAATCTCACAGTAGGAAACCTGGAACTTTTAGTAATCATGAAAATATAGATTTTGTTAAAAAGAATATCTACTTTAAAAAATACACATGGCAAAGGGAATAGAAAGTAAATAAAAAGCAGATATTTCAAACTGTTAATTCACCCTATGATACATGTAAATAAAGATACGCAGATAGAGTTAACTACCCTATTCAACAATGGGGGAGCATTGGTTATCATTGTTCCTAGGGAGGCAATGGTATGCTATTGGGCAGCATAAAGTTTTTAATACTCACAGATAAACACATAGACACATAGACTAAAGTTCTCTGAGTCTTGTTCTGAATATCTGCCAAATTGTGACCAACTAATTTTCTCAAAGAACTCAGGATCATGATAGTATCTCTATGGATTCTTCTTAGCTGCTCCAAATGTCTTAATGAAATGCAAATGACACAAAAACTCCTGAAATTATAAATAGAAAAACAGCCTTGATCTCAGAAGCTATTTGAACTAAAGAGAATCCCTCTCATATGATTCTGACATCATCTGAGGCCATGTATAGAGTATAAAACTCAAGTAGTAGGCATTGGTGATTCCTTAAAACAAATTTTCTTAACTTGGGATCCATGAGCTTGTTTTTGTAATGTTTTGTTAACTATATTTCAATATAATTGATTTCCTTTGTAATCTTATTCAGTTCATTTTATTAATTTAAAAACACTATCCTGTGAAGGAACACATGTGCTTCACCAGACTGTCAGTTTTGTCAAATGGGACCATGACTCAAAAAAAAGTTGAATATTCTTGCTGTAAAAGTTATTGAAAGTGAGACTGAAAAATAATGTTGGAGAATGGCAGAGGAACGGAGGATGAACAAAAATTAGATGAGCACTGTGAAAGACATTGCCATCATTCCAGGGGTAGTTAAAGACTGAAGGCAAGAGTCATTAAAACTGTACTTAGAGTGATGTGAGATGCAAGAAAATGAACAAAAGCTGAGATGAAGAGAAAGATTTCCAGCAGGTCAGAATCAGGGAAAATAGGATCTGTTGTTGCTTTTCTTCAGGTTTATCAGTCATTTATGACTCTTCATGATCCCATTTGCCATTTTCTTGGCAAAGATATTAGACTAGTTTGCCATTTTCTTCTCCAGCTCATTTTATACATGAGGAAACTGAGGCAACAATATTGAATGACATGTTCAGAATCAAACAGCTAGAAAGGATCTGAGGTTAGATTTTAATTCAGGAAGATGTCTTCCTGATTACAATCCCAATACTCTATCCAACATGACACCTAGGTAAATACGTTCAAGATGAGGCCAACAGGATAAAACAGCAAGAGAAATAAGTTCAAACTGAGGTAAAGAAAGGGCAGTGAAAAGGTCTTTCCTTTCTCTTGGGAACCTGTAGAGAAAAGGAAGGTTAAGATTGCTCAATTGAACATGATTCTTAAATCTCAATACCTCATATTTAATAGCTGATACAGAAATTAAAGTAATAACTATATTACATTTTGTCCAAAAATATTAATTTGTTTCTATACTTTATTCTTTGTAACAAAATTCATAATTATGATATATAATTGCTGCAAACATCCTTTAAAATTTTTAGACAATAAAAATGAATTATTTTTGTAATAAAAATTAAATAGCTCAAGAATGGTTTGTTTTCTTTTTAATTGCTTAGAATAATTTATGGGTAATCTTTGATATTTTTTATTGGGGAATATATCTTTCTGCCTTTTTTGTTGTAGTATTTGTATACTATAACTTTTTTTTTTTTTTTTTTTTTTTGCGGGGCAATGGGGGTTAAGTGACTTGCCCAGGGTCACACAGCTAGTAAGTGTCAAGTGTCTGAGGCCGGATTTGAACTCAGGTACTCCTGAATCCAGGGCCGGTGCTTTATCCACTGTGCCACCTAGCCGCCCCCTATACTATAACTTTAATAGAGTATAAGAAATGTACTCATTTCAATGCATTTCCTCTTATCATTACATTCATTCTTATGGGACACAATTTAGTACCATTAAGTTATCATTACAAAATTGCTCATGGAATGTAAAGATTATCCTTGTAATTCCTCATATAGTTTGTGAAAGAGAATTAAGTTTTCTGTGGGTACTTTTGCATTACCTTTTCCTAGCTTACTAAGTTCCACAAAGGAATGGCATGCATTGAAAGTCAATAAAATTAATATTGAGAAATATAAGCTATTATCGACTGCCCTTCATTTTCTTCTGTGGTCTCAAGTGAATTAATATTTTCATTTTGATGCCTCATTCTCAAAGATCTTTAGTAGGAAATAATACCATATAAATTCATTTTTCTGACAAGCATGGAAAAGTAACTAATTTTGACTATGTCTTACATTCTTTTTGAATGTCAAAGGAACATTTGAGTTAATGCTTTCCTTTTTAATAGGTAGTAAGGTTATTTAGTTTAAGTTCTTTCAAAATATCACTGACTTTTTAAGGTGTCTATCTTTTTGAATACAAAGGTAATTGCTACAGTGTGTAACGATTGGAATAACGCCACCTGCTGGATACTAACTGTAGAAGAGTTCTGCCCATGAAGCAAAGGTCTTTGAGGGCAAGACCAGGAGTCTTTTCTTCAGGAGTCAGGAAGTGACGCGGACTAGTGGGAGGAGGAAGGAAGAGACTGGCGCTCAGTCTCGCGCTCTTTCCTTTGGACTCTGGTGGAGAGCGGAGCTAGAAATGTGCTCTCCCTTTAATAGATAGGAATCTAGGCCTTTCTCTCTCTCTTTACCAAATTCTTATTCTCCTTAATAAATGCTTAAAAGTCTAACTCTTGCTAAAGCTTATAATTTATTGGCGACCACTCATTAGATATTTTAGACAGTTTAGCTAGAATTTTAGCCCTTAACAGATGGCTGACCACGAAGAGGAAAGCTAAACCTCAGTCTTCTTCTGATCTTCTGGTTGGGTAAGAAATTTCCCCTCCCTCTCCCTTTAACTGCTAAGTACTGGTGTACTGGCTGTGTTTTCCTTTAAATTTTTTCGAATGGACCTTTTAAACTCCCTAATTATCCTATTTTTGATTTTAGTCTGTTTAACCAGACAAATGGGAGATAAGATCATGTTAATGCTTTGTTTTTGTGGATTTTCTATTTTTATTTTTATTTTTGTTAAAAGAGCCAGCAACTTACTCACACAAGGAAATATCTCTCCCTCTCCCAACCATGCTTTTTCAGAGAAACCTGAAGAGATTCCGGCAGCTTTTCCCAGTTCTAACAGTAATTGTTGCTTTAATTTTGCATGCCTGGAGGCAATGACCCACCCTCTGGAAGCTTTTAATCCCCTAGCACCTGGAGGCAAAGTGGGGGAAGAGGAATCCAGGCCTGAGTTCAAAATCAATTCTGATTCAAATTGTGCTGGTCCCTCCCCTCCTCTCCAGACCCCACCCTCTACTCCTCCCATGGCTAAGCCCATTGCTTCCCTTGCCTGGGAAGTCCAGAGATCTAATGCTCATGCGCAACTTTCTCTAACTACATTTGCAGCTTCAGGCTCAGCCCTTCCCCAGCCTGGCTGTGCTTCTGAGACAACCTTAAAAAGCCCTTTAAATTTCAGATATGCTCGTTTTGTTCATAATTTTGCTAACCTGCTTTTGTCTTTAATTAGTAATCTTATAAAGCATTTGTATGGTGAAAAGACTGACGGACAATATAGAGGGGTTAAAGAAGAAAAACTTAAGATGAATAAGAATGACAACCATCAACATAGTTCAAGACTCTGCTTCTTTTGCCATGGAAGGGTATATATTTTAGAGAAATGTAGAAGTAAGCAGCAAGGTATTGATATGAGTATTGGGGATTTTAGATATCGGAATCAAAAGTGTTCTGAATTCACTCAGAGTAATAATGTCAGTTCAGAGGTTACATAGGATTTCTATGCTATTACACATACATTTTGAAATTAATGGTATGGGTTTATTTTCATAGAGATTTTCATGCTTTTGAGATTGTGTCTTATACTTAGTTTTTAAAACAAGGAGAATATTTGTAAAAGCTTTTTAGTCATGTAATCAAGTTTATATTTTATAATACTCTTATTAATATTAAGTTCATGCTCATTTAGATTTCCTTAGTTTGAATTTCATTGTCTTTTATTGTTCCACGTGTATCTTCTTCTATTCATTCATCTATCTAATTTTGAAACATGGTTTTGATTTCATAATACAATGTTAATTCTAGGAGTATTGTGCTCCCATATTCTGAGTTGTTTGTTTTTGTTATTTTTTCTCAACTGATTATTTGATCAAACTCTTTAAAGCATTTCCCTGGCAAATTGGTTGCCATGGCAAGTATAAATTGATTCTAGAAGTATTATTTTTGATAAGCATATTCCAAAAAAAAAAAAAAAAAGAGGGGAACATTTGTAAAAGTTTTCTTGAGATTGTGTTGTGCTTTAACTTGTATTTAAATATGTTCAGATTTTTCACAAAAGTAATTGTATACTAAGTAAAAAAAAAGTGTATTATTTGAAATTTTTGCATAATTATATATTATATTTTGAGTCAAGATGTATTCACATTTTTTGCAATCATTTATTATCCTCAATTTTAAATCCATATGAGACTTGGATTATGGGAACTTATCATTTAAGACATTAATTGCCTTTATTCTGAGTTATCAGATGCCAGTTGGCCAAGATGCCATCCAATCAAAAGAGGAATACATGCAAGAGCAGACACTGAACTGTCACATGAGGGGAGACATGCATGAAGTCAAGGTATGGCCGAGGGAACGGCTTTTGACAAATGTTGAGGTTAGATTCTCTTGGTTTAATATTTTATTTTATTTTTCCCCACAATATTGTACAGATGGCTGGAAGTATTCATCCCACCCATCTCACTTCTACACCTGGCTTCTATGCTCCCTCCTATATGCCTGATGCCATGGACATCTCAATCCCATGCATCTGATTAAGTCTGACTCAGTTTCCTCCAATATGTTCGGTGGCATGGACATATATTCCATCCACCTATTTTAAGCCTGGCATACTGCATGGACAGTACATATTGCTCAAGTGTGGGAATGCTCATATCCCATCATTTCTCTGTTCTTTTATGGTAACCCCCATAATTATCTCAGGTGCCATGATAAATAACAGTGTTGAATTTGGCCTTGACACCTGTTACCAATTATATTAGATTTTCTAATTTCTCATAATGGCATGAGGATAATTAGGCAGATGATGCAAAAAGTGATGAAACAAAGATAAAAATTATTTTTAAAAATTAATATCGCAGCAATTGTCTTTTCAATTACTCTCCATAAAGGGGGACTATAATAATAATATAATTTTAAAGAATGGTTCAATTTTTGTTTTATTATATGTTTCATGTGTAACAACTAAGATTCTGAATTCCCTTAGACATGTTTTTGAGAACTTTCATTGTTTGATTTGATTATTGACAAAGCTATTTTAAAGTTGTGTTAAGCTCAATTTTGTAGGAAATTTTTCTGGCTGATTACCAGCATCCACACATCAACCCCTGAAAAGACTTCCATTCCACGACTACACCTAGAGGACATCTAAGAAAAGACTTTCAGAGACTTTAAATGAACAGTTTTGATTTGTTGTTTTTGTTGTTTTTTTTCTCTTTCTGTTATAATATACACCATCTGTAACATGTACTCTCTGCAGAGGCCCTCCCTTTGCAAGACTAATGTCAAAGCGTCGGTTCATGAGGACAAAAAAAAAAATCGCCCCTCTGGACAAAACTTTCCTCTCTTCCTTTTCTATATTGTTGTTCACATATTATTAGCTAGCAATAGTTATTATATTCTTTTTACTGTTCCGTCAAGGAAACATTTTGTTTCTTGAGGAACAACAGGGGGGACTGTAACGATTGGAATAACGCCACCTGCTGGATACTAACTGTAGAAGAGTTCTGCCCATGAAGCAAAGGTCTTTGAGGGCAAGACCAGGAGTCCTTTTCTTCAGGAGTCAGGAAGTGACGCGGACTAGTGGGAGAGGAAGGAGAGACTGGCGCTCAGTCTCGCGCTCTTTCCTTTGGACTCTGGTGGAGAGCGGAGCTAGAAATGTGCTCTCCCTTTAATAGATAGGAATCTAGGCCTTTCTCTCTCTCTTTACCAAATTCTTATTCTCCTTAATAAATGCTTAAAAGTCTAACTCTTGCTAAAGCTTATAATTTATTGGCGACCACTCATTAGATATTTTAGACAGTTTAGCTAGAATTTTAGCCCTTAACAAGTGATATAGAAGCCTAACTTTTATAATACACCAGAGGAAGGCAACATTGTCTACACTTTTGCCATGGTAAAGTAAACAAAATATGAACAGGGTTCTCCTCTCTTTCTTTCTCTCTCTTTCTCTCTCTGTCTCTGTCTCTCTCTCTCTGTCTACCCCCCCCCCCCAAAACCTACCCCTTCTTTCCTTCCTTTCTTCCTTTCCACTCATGGAAAAAATGTATAACAATTTATACATTACTGATTTATTTAAAAGGATTAATTTGCCTCACACATAAACTGTATAGAAAGAGTGGCAATCTAGACAAAATTGCTTTATTTATTTATATTTGTTTTTAATCAAATTGATGGCTACATTAAATATTCAGCATTCAAATGAATTTTGATCTCAGTGATTTTGAAATTACCTCCAAACAAATACGTAAAAACTCATCCATGTCTTCTTATCATGTGACTTCCATAAGCTTGCTCCAGCACAGATACACAATATCCTGGAGGCCTTCTCCTCTTTTAACTGACATAGTCAGGGCACCAAAGGAATATTCTGGTTATCTACTTTTCATCTTCTCCTATGCAATCAATCTATCTTTTGTACTTTGATGACTTATTTTATTCTAGTTTTTTTAGGCGTTTTTCTTTTTCTTTTTTTTTAACATTATTTATTGGTCATATGTCACAAAATTGTTCAAATCACTTTGTCCCCCTCTGTGATTCTCATTTTAAAATTTTTGGAGGCAGCTCTACTCCATGTGGCCATATTATTGATAATAAAGACATGCATTCTTATACAGATTGATGATAAACCTAATTTTCCCAATGTCTACTCATGAGACATGGTTGTCTCTTTCAAGACTTTGTGGTAATTTTTCAAGACATCAGCATCCTACCTCAATTCATTCTATCTGGATACTTTCTTTCATTTGGAAATTTTAAATTTTAGTTATGGTGTTTCCACAAATTTTACTTCTGGAGTATTATTTTATGAGATGATTTGTGGGTTTTTTTTGACTTACATTTTGGCATCTGCTAATAGAACCAGGTTCTTCTCTTTGGTCATTAATTTCTGATTTGTAGTGTTTCAGTCATTTTATTTGTGTCTGACACTTCATATTTTAGGGTTTTCTTGGTAAAGATACCAAAGTGGTTTTACCTTTCCTTCTCCAGCTCATATTACAGATGAAGAACTGAGGCAAACAGTGCTAAGTGCCTTTCCCAAGGTCATATAACTAGTAAGTCTGAGACCAGATTTGAACTCAGGAAGATGAGTCTTTCTGACACCTGGTCTGACATGCTGTTCACTGCACCACTTAGCATCCCTAGGTTTAGATGCATGAGTGAATTTGAAATTATCTCTTGATATTTTTAAGGTAAATTATTTTTTATATAAGGTACCTTTTACTTTTTTGCCTGTCTGTTGATCTTGTTTTACAATTTCTTATATTCTCTTGGACTTATTAATTTCTGTTTGTTCCATTCTAATTTTCAAGGAGGTTGTTACAAAGTTTTATATCTCTTATACTAAGCTATTAATTCTCTTTGCAAGTTTTTCCTTCAATTCCCCCACTTTTTCATTTTAATAATCTTATTTTGTAATATCATTTGAAATCTTAAAATATTATTGATTTCTTTAAAATATTTATTGATTTTTAACATATACATTTCACACATTTTCAAATTATATCTATTCCATATGAGGTCTCATTTAACAAAGTAAAGCAACTGAGTAAAAAAAAAACAACAATAAAAGGACCGTATGAGAAATTTCATGTAATGTTCTACATCTGTAGCTTCCCTTAAAATCTTTACTTTAGATATTTTTTATTAATTAATTGAAATCTATGGTCACTTGTTTCCATTTTGTCTACTTTTAGGGGAAAAAAGAGAAAAAAGAAAAACAAATTATCTGAAACAAATATGCATTATCAAAAAAGAACAAATTGCCTCATTGTGTCTATACAAAAACATTTACTTCTGCACATTACACCTCTCTGCCAGGTGGTGGATAGTATGTTTCATTATCTGTTTTCTGAGAAAATGGTTGGTTATTGTATTTATCATAATTTTTACAGCTTTCAGTCACTTCTTTTTTACACTGTTGTTATTGTATACACTGTTCTGGTTCTCTCTTCATCAGTTTATAAAAGTTCTCAAAATTAATAATTTTATATGATTTATGTTATGTAATATATTATTTTTATGGTTCTACTTAGTTAATTATTCATCAGTTAATATCATTCCATGCCTTCTAAAATATTCTATTTCATTTTTACAACATAATCATAGTATTCTATCACATTCATATTTCACAATTTATTTAGTCATTTTTCAATTGATATTTTCCTTCAGTTTCTACCCACCTATTTACCTTACTACCCTAAAAAGCTGCTACATTTTTATATAAAAGACTTGCTCATAAATATGTATGTGTGTATGTATACATATGTAGATATATTTAAATCTTGGGGTGAGAGGGTATAAGCCAAGCACTGGCATATTTGTCAACTGGGATGCCCTATATTCTTAATTATTTTCTAAAATGATCATGTCCATTCACAAGTCCTTCAATAGTGCACCAATGTACATATTTTCCTAAAGGATCTCCAACAGTTATAATTTTCCTTTTTAGGTCAATTTCATAGTCTAATGAATATGATGAAGAACCTTAGAAATGTCATAATTTTTATTTTTCTAGTTAACAGGGATTTGGAGCATATACATATACATATACATATACATATACATATACATATACATATACATATACATATACATATACATACACATATACATATACATGCACATACACATATACATACACATATACATATATATGGTGTGTGTGTGTATACACATTTATCCAGATGGCTAAAATAGCCTTGTTTTCTTACCTTGAAAATTGCCTGCTCATATCTTTAGACCATTTATCAATTTTGGAATGTTTCCTATAAATTTAAATCAGTTCTTTATATATCTTGTATACTGGCGTAACTAGATGGTGTAATGGATAGAGCACTGGGTTTGTAGTCAGTAAGACTGAAGTTTAAATCTCTCAGACACTTACTAGCTATATGACCATGATCAATCAAGCCACTTAACCTCTGCTTCAATTTCCCCAACTATAAAGTAGGGATAATAAAAGCACCTACTTCACAAAGTTGTTGTACACAGTTCCTAGCACATAGTAAGGGCTTTATAAATGCTTATTCCCTTGTAAACAAGCTATATATCACATAAACTAGCTGCAAAGAATTTTTCCCTTTAATCTTAAGTTTATTTAATTTATGCATTTAAAAAAATATGTATACACAATTATCTATTTGATCTTTTTACATATTCTCTATCTCATGTTTGGTTGTGTTTTCTTCACAATTCTGATATGTAATTTTGTTCATGTTTATATACTTGGCTCTATTATGTCACCTTCTACACAAAGTCTACATATCCATTCAGAGCTTATCTTGATATAAGGGATGAGGTGATGAGTTTTAAATGTATTTTTTTTTGCATGAGGTTGTTCAATTTTCCAGCAGTTTGTGTCAAATACTAATTTTTATCAAAATAGGACCTTTGTATTTATAGAATACTAGGTTACTTGTAATATATGCTTCTTTATGCTTTATATTTATTCTGTTCCACTGATCAAACTCCATTGAATTATTTTGATAATTAATACTTTATAATATAGTTAGAAATCTAGCACTCTTAGGGCCCATTTGTCAACTTTTCATTATTTTGTATGAGTACTTGGCTTTTTATGACTTCATGTGAGTTTTGTTATAATTTTTCTAGTTTTATTAAAGTAATTCATTAAAATCTGATTGATATTACATTGAAGAGATTAATTTAAGGAGTATTAACATTTTTGTTATATTTATTCATTCTACCTATTAGCAATTCATATTTCCAATTATTTAGATCTATTTTTCTCTAAATTTGTAGTTGTATAATTTGTATAATTCCAATGGGTTAGACTCCCAAGTGTTTTATACATTCTGTAGTTATTTTTAAAGGGATTTCTCTTTCTACCTCTTCCTGATAGGTTTTATTGGCATTATATAGACATGCTGATGGTCCACATGGATTTATTTATATCCTGAAAGTTTGTTGAAGTAATTATTTCCATTACTTTTCTAGTTGAATATTTAGGTTTCTTATACATTATATCATCCACAAAATTTACAATGATTCTCTTTTTTGCCTATTGTTATTCCCTCAATTTCCTTCTTCTCTTTTTCCTGTAGCCCACATTTATAGTGCTAAGCTTAATAGAAGTGTAACAATAGATATCCTTTTTTAACCTATAATTTTATTTGAAAGGAATCTATTCATCTTCATTACCTATAATTACTAATCGTGATTTTAGAGCTATCCTATTGGTCCATTTTTTTCTAAAGTGTGGACCATTTTCCCCATGTTTTTTTAGTATTTTTTTTTTAAAGCGAAAAGGAGTCATATTTTGTTAAAAGTTTCTTCTCTATATATTGATATGTTCTTAGAACTTATGTTTTCTTATTAATATAATTATGTAAGTTTATAGTTTTCCTAGTATTATACTCACCCCACATTCCGTGGAAAAAATAATTCCCCCTGTACCACAACATGTTTTGATCCTTGCACAAGGACAATCCATCTACCAAGCTGCGAGCATTCACACGGCTTTCCCCCATGCCTCATCGCTTTGAATGTGCTTTCTACTTTTACTTCCATGGCTTCCTTCTAGTTCCAAATAAAATCCCACTTTCTACAGTAAGTCATCCTGATCTCTCTTGATTCTAATTGTCTTTTCTAAATTGAATTTTTTTCTAATTTATTTGTACACAACTCATTTGTGTACGTTGTCAGAATGTTGTCTCTTCCATTAGGACTCTGAGCTTCTCTAGGGCAGGGTTTTCCCCATGCATTTCTTTTATCTTCAGTGTTTATTATGGCTTTAGGTAATTATTTGGGTAATTATTATTATTCTTATAGCTTTGCTTGATAAATATTTAAAATACTGATTGATAATATTATTCTATTGAATTCTTGTAAAATCTATCTTTAAGTCAGGTCCCCAAATCAATAGGCCTCTGAAATAGTTTTATTTTTAGTTCTCTGGTAGGACAAAGGAAAAAAAAAATGTTGCCATGATTGTGTGTTTGTATGTGCATGAGTGTGTGTGTGTGTGTGTGTGTGTGCGCGCGTGTGTGTGTAAATGAGACCTTTCTTCTGCCTGACTTTTTGGATTCATATCCAGGTTTTATTGTCCTAAAGCACATATTTTTCTCATAAGTTTTTAAATTCTAAGTTCTAAACTTATTCTTAACCTCTTCCTTCAATATTTTTATTAGGTCTTCTAACTACTACTCTTGTGGCCATTCCATTTTCTTTTATGGAGGGAGGTGATCTAATTGTAACTGTTTTAGAATTATTCTTTTCAGGGGCAACTAAGTGGCACAGTAGATAGAGCATGGGTCACGGAGTCAGGAGTACCTGAATTCAAATCCGGCCTCAGACATTTGA
The DNA here is from genome assembly GCF_019393635.1 of Dromiciops gliroides. Taxonomy (NCBI): domain Eukaryota; kingdom Metazoa; phylum Chordata; class Mammalia; order Microbiotheria; family Microbiotheriidae; genus Dromiciops; species Dromiciops gliroides. Next base: position 138,988,956 of record NC_057863.1, on the reverse strand, counting down.
CACTTACTAACTGTGTGACCCTGGGTAAGTAACTTAACCCCAATTGCCTCAACAACAACAAAAAATATTATTTTCCTCAAGATTATATTTCTGACCTTTTATTACCCATTATTATGTGTATTCATTCACTTATATTGTTTTTCTTCTTCCCATTCCCACCTGAGACCTCTTGCAGATAGATTCCTTTGGACATTTCTTGTGTTTCTACCTCATTGTTTGAAATTTTCAAATTTTATTTTGTGAAACTCTAGTTTTTTTGAGATGATAAGGGGATCTTGATATATATTCAGTCTTTCATCAAGCTACTAAATCTAAGGCTCCAGAATAAAAATTTGAAAAGAGCCAAGGATATGAATTGAAGATGGGGATATTTTTACTTAGTGGAGACTGCATGGTATATAGAAACAAAAGCTAATTGGAAATTAGGAGAATCAATTTTTAATCCTAACTATCAGTTTTCCAAATTTAGGTTCAAGATGAAGCATGGGTTATGGATCTATACAACTGACAATCTACAGGAAGCTGCAGGGAGGTATACACCAAATGCAAAATAGACTATTTCCTTTTATTTTGTTCAAGCTTTTTAATCATTTCTTTTATTCTGGCTCTCTTTTTATCCTGCCTACTTTTGTGGCCTCCTAAAAATCTCATTTTGATGCAGCCTATTCCCTTTGAGTCACTTCATAGGCTCTATTGGTTTTAGCATTCTGGTTCCTTTACAGCTGATCCCTGAACTACTAATTTCACATTTTAGCATGAATAGCAGACCTCCTACAGTTTGAGATGTGATTAACCATTAAGATTTTGGAGTGGTGACACAGGTTTTTCTGTTTGCGAGTTACTATTTGCTAGTCAGGACATTGGAAAACTGCTAGGTAAAGAGACATTAGAGACAGACTGGTGTGTCAGAGGCTGATAAATTTGGTAAATTTATATGATTTGAACATTGATGAGTATATTTTGTTGTTAGAGATTGATCAAGCAGTTCCCCTTGATGATTTAGCTTCATGAGTTACACAGGAGTATAACTTTGCTTGAAATATTTCATTGCCATGAATGGAAATTACTCCCAAAATGAACTGGTCAGTTTGTTATTTTTAGGAATCACTGTTCTGAACTGGCAGAGAGAAGGAGACTTCATATAGAACTCAATGTTCTTTTTTTGTTCTTTTTCCTGTTTAGTAGAATCTTTAAATTGCAGCAGGTATGGGAGAGAATTCTATATCCCCTTCCCCAGTAGTCACTGATGAATGCTTTAAAGGGATATAGGGAAGAGATAGGTATGTTGGCTCATTTGGCCCATTCTTATACTATGCTGATCCTAAACTGCTAGATTTTAAATTTTGGGAAATTTCCTAGGCAGTGTGACCTAGAATCCAATTTTCTAGAAAGGAAGATTTATTGGGAAATGTCAATCCTAGAGGGCTATCTTCCACTTATTCCAAATTCTAGTCCTAGAATTTTTCTATCCAAAGATGGAAAACTGCTTGCTTTCATGATTACATAATCCATTTTTCTCTACACAGAATAGAAACTTATTTGGAGGTTGCCTAAAAATTAACACTATGTTTGAGAATTTGAGGACTATGGTAGGGTCATCAGTATTCTGGTTAGCTTCCTTGACCCAGACACTGCTTCCTTTCTCCATGTAACCTGATTATTGCCAGCTTCCATGATACATTTTCCTATTCTGGGGGTATCATAAATCCTAACACCCTATTGTCTCAGCATCTCAGGTTTTGTGGATATCCAAGGATATAATGGGTCACTATAACCTGAAGCTGATACTGATCAGATGAATTTCTAGAGGGAGAAGAAGGTGATTCTATTTAGAGAAGCTACATGCCACTGGGTCTTTGGTTTGCATCCTTGTTGTGTTAGGGCAAAGTCATTTTCCTTATTTGTTCAATGTTCACTGACTTGTGAATGTTCCATATCATTCCAACATCAACTGGTTTTCATGCTGCACCTACAATAAGAACCAACTTTCTTATACACAGATTTTCTTGAGCAGTGTGCCTCAAAGAGGGATAAGATGATATCCCATATGGTTCTTGTAGCTGGAATACAAAGGACAAAAAGAACCACAGGAAGTTACATTATATCTGAATTTTATTCTCTGCTATCACTAGAAGTTAATCAGAAAATGTAGGTTTGATGGATTGAGGATTGTCTTTCCAATAGACACAGCGTCCTTCCCTTTCAAGTGAGTCCAAGCTTTCTGAAGGTCTCTTGTTGGCATGAGGCACTTTCTAGAATGTTGGAGTGCTGAATTAACTTTTTGACATTGTGCTTTTGACATTTTTCCTTACATTTAGTTAATCCTGTAAGTCATTTATGTCTATCCCACTTTTTCTGTGGGGTAAAATCAAAATTTTCCTATAGTTGATAATATTGTTACTGTGAGAAAGTGCAGGCCACTTTCTCAAAGTAAGTTTCTTTTGAAGAGGCAACTTTGGTATGACAATTGCCTTTTATTGCACTCTCATGAGAATGGGGCATTCACAGTAAAGCTAATCAGTGAGTGCCAATGCTGAGAGGACTCAGACCTCATCTATCCTGAACTAGGACTTGGTAAATCCCTCCCCTGAGCCACTATAGGTTGCTAGGCTCCGGTTCACAAATACTCCTTGATATGTTACCCTTTCCATACACATACACCTTCATGCAATGCATGATTGAGAATGGAGTGGAGATTTTAGACAGGAGAGAAGCTAATATTCACAAGTCTATTAAGCAAGCACAGTAGTGACTAAGGTTGAAGTTTTACCCACTTTTACTAGGACACCATCAAGAATAAGCTCAAACTGTTTTCTATTTCTAGCCCTGAAAAACTTAGTTTTCTCTTTCTTGAGCTGATGTAATTCACTGGATGATATTGCCTTGATGATCCCTATATGGGCATGCTTTTCCCTGAGAAGATTCCACCATGTATCAAGCTATTACTGTTTCCCATAGTTACCTCAAGGACTTATCCAGGATCTAGAGTCTCTGTTACCCAGAGAATCTGGAAACCTAGAAATAAGTAATACAGGAACCACATTTATATACTTCCTCAAGTCTTGTTGGGAAGAATGTGAACTAAAAAGAGGCTACTTAGATTATAGCCTTCTAGTTTCAAACTGTTCTGTATTAATATAGACCTGGTAGGCCCAGGTCCTTGTCTTATATAGGTGATGAGAACCTTTTTCTGAAGCAGGGCTGTGAAATAGGGGTAAGAATGTGAAGTTCACTAACTCTTAGAAGTGGTTTCAATAGGTGTTTTTCAGAGTTTCAGTTTATAGTGTGATCACTGGTGCTTAAAATTTGTGAAGGCTTATTTGCTATTATGTGAGATAAACATTACAAGATAATATATCGTATTTCTATAGTACTTTAAGTTTTACAAACAACTCTTCACAACCTTCTATCTGAATGAACAGAGTGCATTGCTGTGTGAAGCAAAAAACAATATATGGTCAGAGAGAATGGCCAAAACTACAGCTTTTAAGTCTTATATCTCTTCCTCTTAGATAATGATTACAGTGTCTATGTCTCACAATATTGGTGACAGCTTGGATCTTGCTGGGTATGGATTCATAACCAACATATTGTGAGAATCAGAACACCACAACCCTGCTGAGAGGGACATTGTGAGAACCAGGGCCACACCCCCTTGAAAAGAAAACATGTGACTAAGTGTCCAGAAGGTGTCTGGTGTCTGGAAGTTAGCTCCTGTAAGTCTTATCTATCAACACTATCAGCCAATTAGCTCAGAGCTTTGTGTGTAGGGACCATGCCTGGGTGGGCCACAGAGGGCTTACACTCAAGAGAAGGGCCTTTTCTTCCTTTCTGTTGGAGGTAGCTAGAGGAACAGCTTCAGGTGCAGGAAGCAAGGTTTCTCTTCTTTCTTTCTCCACATGTTCTCTTTACTAATCCCTAATATACCTTAATAAATACTTAATGCCCAAAGATTGGTGCTATACATTTCTAATTTAAGGTTCATTAGATTTTTAGACACCACAGTTAGAATTTTAGGTTCCACAACATACATGTTACATACCTGGGCAGAGTAAGTAGTTATGATAGCTGTAGGATCAGATAAACTTTAGTATTAGGTTTTTTTTACTCCCTAAATCACAGCAAAAAAAAAAAAAAAGCAAACAAACAAAAAGCCTCTAAAGAAACACATGTTGAACTAAAATTACTCTTACTCTTCCAAATATTAATTTGTATAAGTAAAGGAGAAAATGATACTTTAAGCATTGTGGGCTATTGTGCTCAATATTTCTTCCAATTATAATTTTTTTATGGAAAATAAATACTTCCTTTTCACCAAATAAATTGCAGTATTATTATTCTGAATGAAACTGTCATCAAATTTATGTTGACTGAATGTTAATGTTATTTTGGAATAGCATTTTAATACAAATGCATTTAAACTAATTTACTTAATTAAATTAAATAAACATTTTTAGGGATCTTCTGTATGCCAGGCAATATATTATTAGCTGCCAGACATACAAAGACAAATATGAAAGGAATTTTTGCCCTTAAGAATATTTTCTTCTTAAGTTCTTTCTTTCCTTGACTCTTTGGAGGTATATTTAACTTCTGTTCTAAGGTGTATAGTCTCCTTATGGCATTTAGATCAAAGTTTAATTATATTCTTTACCTCTTCTTTTAATGTTTTCATTCAGTCTTCCAGCTGCTCTCAGGATTCAAAAGTATTCTACAGAAGTTTGAACTCCTATATATGTATGTGTTGATAACTACAAATTTACTGTGAACTGACTGATTCCCCATCCAGTCCCCCTACCCAGGCAGTTGAATTGCTTGGGGCTGACTGTCTTTGTCATTTCCAGACTCTTGATGGACTTATGGACACCCCCCACTTTCCCCCAAGCAATTTATGCCCTCTTAATCCCTACCTTACTCCCTGGACTTTATGATTATTTTGTGAAAGAGTCCATTTACATTAAGGAATTTCTATTTAGAGTTAGTAGAGTCTAAACATAGGAGCAGTTCTATTAATTCTTTTGTTAAAGGTTCATGTACATTAAGTAGTTGTATGTGATTCTGTAGCAATCTTTTGGTTCCCTTTTTGTACTGTTACCTCATAAAAACTCTGTCCTCTGTTCCACTCTTTTGGGACATTCCTAGCTTCTGAGCTTTGTGATACCAGGAGCTATAGTTCCTCTGCCCTGATTAAAGACCTTATTTCTCCTATATTGATTATTTTCTTAAATTCCAGGTTAACAGTATATGTATGTGTGCGTGTGTATGTGTATGTTTGTGTTTGGAAACATGGTACAGGATCAACATTCTAAATTTTACTTGAAAAACATTTGTTGATATTTGTTGAAGTTGAAAAATATTCTCTATCAATCAAGTGTCACTTTAAGTGAATAATGTATGCCAGGCACTGTGCTAAGACCATGAATACAAAAACAAATATCTAAATAACCAACCAACCAATAAAGTAATCCCTACTCTCAAGGAAATTACATTCCATAGGAGGAGATACATTTACATAAATAAGCTTATAAAAAAATCCGTGGATATATTTTCTGGGAGGACAATATTAGTCAGGAGGTAATGGAGGGGATGGGCAAGGAAGATTTCTGGAAAAGTTTCATCTAAAAGAACTATATGCTCCCTTATTTTTATGTCTATTCCTGTGGATCCCAAGAATTTTTAATTAGATTAGGATATATATGAAAGGTTAGTGAAGATTTAATACACCAGTAGCTTTCTATCCCTGTGTGTGGATTGTAAGAATGGTTTAAACTTTTTTTTTTTGAGTGGACTATATAATGTTAGTCAAAGGGTAGGAAAGAAATTGACCTTTAGTTCATGTCTCTGCCCTCAGGAAGGAACTAATTTCTGACATGTCACACAGCTAAGATTCTATCTTATTTTAAAAGATCTTCAAAAGGAACATATTCAACAATACCCCCCTTTCCTCTCTCTTCTGTTAACTGCTTCCAGTTTAATAGCTTATGAGGTCAAGTAGGGCTGCTATGTCTCTAGCCTAAATCCCTTATAAATTGTAAATTAAACCCATTTCCATTCCTTCTTCACTCAATGAAGACAAAGAAGTCCTTCTGCATCTCAATACACTAACACTTCCTTTCCTTAAAAGTCTTTTTTATTACTATTATTATTATTAAGTTTATATTTAAAAAAAATTTTCAGTCTTCTCAGCAGCAAGCTAAACTATTCTATACAAATGGTCTGAATTAATTTGAAGTGATCTTTAAATCTTCCCCAAAGCTATCATTTTAATGTTGGGTGATTAAAATAAAATAATGTTGATTGTATCCATTTTACTATTTGTGAATCTCCAGGGGTAAGTGGGTCATAAAAGTTTTGTGGACTTACACATCTTTTACTTCTTATTTGTGACTATTTAAATGCTATTGTTCTGCTGTAAGAGCAATTTGTCTAAACAACAGCTGCAATAGTAAAATCTGACTATTTTTGAATATTCATGGTACTTTGAGAAGTAACTGACCTCTGAAAACAAGCAAACAAACAGCACAATGGACAATAAAAGACTTATTTTCAAGCAATTATTATCTCATCTGAACATAGCAGACTTGCTGCCTGGTGGACAATGGAAAGCTCTTTCACAGATTATTTGGGAGCACAGAGGCACCCAGATCCCCAAAGCCACAGTAAATACTAAACAGTGAAGCTGTTATTCAGTTGAGAATTTTCGTGGGGAAGCAAAGGTATTCAAAATGAGTTTTTCACAGCTCACAAACACAAGCTCCAGTCTTGGTTTCTGTGACTGCATGGAACAAGTGATGCTGTACCAACTTGTCCTGTGGGAGTAATTATATAAAAATGTTTTCCTTATGAAAATTGTATTATTTTTAATAGCTGATTGCTGTTAGCATTTTCTTGGCATTGCAAAATTAAATCTTTCATCCAAAAATATGTTGTTACCTATGTGTGTGTTGGAAAATGATATAGTGGAAAATGGGGTACGGGTTGGTGGGAGGGGTTCTTGGGAATTCCTCTTTAAAGAATTACACCCTCTTGCACACAAAACTTAGTTAGAACAAGGTGATAGTTTATTTAGGAGCAAGGGAAGGGAAGGGTGGGGGAGGGAAACATGAAAGAAATCCTTAGAACTTTTGCTGGGAGATTTGGCATAAAGCACATGGCTCAGAGGTACCAAATCTCCTCGAACAGGAGACCGGAAGGTACTTTTATAGAGGACTGATGGGGGTGGACCATCTGCCCATGAAAAGTTCCTTTAGTGAGAGAGGACCATCCCCCACTGGTGGTAGCTGGGGGAATTGGGTGAGCAGTGGAGGACCATCCCCCACTGGTAGTGACTAAAGGAATTGGGTGAGGGGTGGCTACGGATCCCTCTTCAGGACACAAAGGCCAGAGCCACACCCCAAACTTATCTCCCCAGGATAAGGGAGGACCGGAATGAAGGGTAGGAATCCCAAGCTAGCTCAGTCCGATTTGGTTCCTCTAGGCCTTATCGGTCCTCTGGTTTAGTTTCTCAAGGAGAAGATTCCTCGGTGTGCCCCAGAGAAATTCTGGGGTGCTCTGCGCCCCATGACAAAAATATTCCTATGCAGGATATCATAGGACACACTATGTTCAGCATATATAAATACTAGAACTGAATCCATCACAGATTGTTCATTTGAAGAATTGTTGAAATTTAAAGATATGTTAAGTTCAAATATTATTAATGATCATAGATTTAGAGCTAGCTGGACCAGTTTCCTCATTTTTTAAGACAAAGAAACAACCCTCTTCTCACCTCCATCTTTTTTTACTATTTCCAGTTGAACTACCTATGAGGTCAAGGAGGACTGTCATTTCTTTAGTCTAGATCCCTTATATATTTTAAATCCATTTCTTTTCCTCCTGTCCCCCATGTAGACAGAAACAACTTAAAAGCTGTTACTATTATTTTTTCCAAATTTGTCATTTAAGGGGGGAAAAAAAACCAACTTTCTTGGCAATGCACAAAGAAACAAAAGCCTTTAGAAGTCACTTAGAAAATAAGTTCCAGGAGGCTTGGTGATTTGCCTAATGTTACAAAAGAATGAATTACACAAATAAAAAAAAATAGTGGGATTTGATCCCACAGTTCTTTCCACAATTCTCCACATACTTCATGGTAAAAATCATAAAGAAATTCTACACAACCCCTCCTTCCAAAAACAAATAGAATTTTTTTTTGGGGGGAAATGGATTTGCAACAGACATCTTAAAGGTTCATTGAAGTCATGTAGAATTTCAAAGTACTTAAACTATTATAATCTTACTATAAATATCCAAATGAGTACAAAACAGATAACTATTGATTCTGGTAATGGATAAAACATGCCAGAATCAGAAATGTTACAGTGTTATGAAAATGAATTGATTCAAATTTTTAATACACTAGTAAGGAAAATGATAGAGTAAAGACCATAAATGTGTATTTTATGGGATTAGTAAACATTTCAAAAAGTAAAATTTGAAATTTTTAGATTTGGCAAATTCTTAAATGGATATAATGAAAAGAATGATGAATCCTGAAGTAGCAAGAAGTCTTAGGCATGCTTAGTGCTTTGAATATGTTGCCAAACCTCTTGGTAATATACTTCCCTTGTTTTCCCCAATGACTCTAAGATTGTACTAGAGCTATTTTGCCTCAGTATGTGTGTGTGTGTGTGTGTGTGTGTGTGTGTGTGTGTGTGTGTGTGTGAGTGTGTGTGTGTGTTTGTGTCAAATGGCATTTAAGGACTATTTGAACAACCTAAGCTAGAGTTCTTTCTTTCCATGATTTCCCTTTTTCATTTTTTAAGAGGTCCTCTTGCCATCTGGAAGATATTGATATGGGATTCTTCTAGGGATATCAACTTTACACCTTCCTACTCTTCCCCAGTTGTCTTTTTATAGGGCTATTAATGTAATTATAGGCCTCATGGCTGCCCATTTCAGGGAGTTTGTCTATACACATGGTAGAAGAATATTTCCTAAAACTATTTTGTAATGTTTTCTTAAACTCATAAGCCCACATAATATACGTTGCCATGATTTACTGGTACCTAGAATAATTGCCTAGTCCAAACACATAACCATGTAAACTTCCTAAGCATATGTACTTCTTTTATAGTCATCTTTGTTGGTTATTTTTTCCTGGTTTATTCTGTTAACCAAATGACTTAAGTGCAACCTAGCATAGTAACATAGATAAATTAAGGCACTTCTGACAGTGTTGTATGGTGATTAAAAAGGTTTGAAAGACATAATTTCTGGGTAACAATCATTTTAATAATAAGACCAGCATTTTTATTAATGAAAGGATGGTCCTTTGGCCATCTCTCTTAGACTTCTGGAATAGGCAACTCCAGGGTAGCAATCAACTCAGATTGGCTAACAATTAGAATGAATGATTGTAATGGAAATTGTAATATTTTACACTGACAGGCCAGATCTGAAATTTGATTATGACATTTAGTTCCCAGCCTTGGGAAATCTATCTAAAGAACTTATCCCCACCCAGGCCTGAGTAAAACAAAATAGCTAACATACCTGGATAGGGTCTGAACAAGAAAGTTAATCCAATCTCATTATCAGCAATGTCCTTCAAGTGACTGAAATTTTAAAATCAGGAATTTAGGAAAAAAGGGGAAGGGCAGCTAGGTGCCTCCCTGGATAAAGCACAGGCCTTGAATTTAGGTGGACCTAAGTTCAAATCTGGCCTCTCAGACACTTGACAATTACTAGCTGTGTGACCCTGGGCAAGTTACTTTAACCCTCATTGTCCCACAAAAAAAAAAGAATTAATAATCTTAATAATCTTAATAATCATTTCTCTCAATTGACCTATTTTTCAATAATTACTCGGTGGACAAGTTGACTGGGTTTTTTTTTTCTGGCTTTTTTTCTTTTCCTTTTTTTTAAAGACCAAACAAGAAAAGAAGTTTCCTCAACAGTGGAAAAATTTGGTTGCTAAAAATGAATAATGCATTTAATGCTAAAAATGAAAAAAGAGATTCTAATTGGTTTCCAAAGTAGATTAGGGAATCCCTGTATCTTCAAGATCTTAAGAAAACTGCATTGATATCGATTACTTATTCCTGGTAAGGAAACTCCCTCTACCATATGTAATGATACCTTTTCTAAAACTTCCTTATTGATTGTTTATTTGCAACTCATAGCTTTTAGACAGGTGATTGACATACACAGAGGTGAAATGACAAGTCTAGGAATTGAATCGAGGTCTGCTCACTGAGGACAGCTCCTTATCCATTTAATAATGTTTCCATGAAAAGACAAAAATAATAATGTGAAGAATGAATTAATGAAAGCATAGTCAATAAATTAAATGTTCATTATGGACCTACTACATGCCAGAGACCATGATAAACACTGGTGATACAAAAAATAAATTTAAAAAGTCCTTTTTGCAATGAATTCATAGTTGAAAGGGAAAGACAACATGAAAATAACTATGTACAAACAGCTTTATAGAAGGATAGAATTAAAATAAATGATAGTGAAAAGACAGTAGATTTAAGAAGGATGGAAAGGATTCTTGTTGAGGGCAAGATTTGGGGTAGGATTTGAAGGATGCCAGGGAAGCCAGTAGGTGGAGATGAAAAGTGAAGGCTTTCAAGCATTGGGAAGGATAGTGAAAATGCCTAGTCAGAAGATGAAGTTTCTTTTTCTAGGAGGAGAAAGGAAGTCATATCACTAGAGCTAAGGAGTCAAGGGGGAAAGGGGGGAGGGGCACACGGAGAGGTTAGCTTACGTTTTAAGAAGACTAGAAAAGTAGGAGAACATGTTAGGAAGAGCTTTGAATGTCAAATAGATAATTTTATATTTGAGGTGCGTAGTGATCCACTAGAATTTCATGAGTAGGAAGCTGACATGGTCAGATTTGTGCTTTGAGAAGATAATCTTGACATTTGAGTGGAGGATGGTTAAAAAAACATGTTAAAATTGATTATATGAAATAAAAAGGAAACTGAGCAACAAAGTTCCTGATCAAAACTAGCATTTTCATACCAGATGAAGTTACCTGAGGGCTCAGAGGTCGGAGAGGAGAAATGCTTTCCAAGATGATTTTTTTTTATAACAAAAACGAAGGAAAAGATGACAGAAACTTGTTTTGAATATAATTCGATTGGACAAGAGAGGTCAGCTGCACAGTTAGCTTCTCTCAGATTTTCCTAATCCTTTGCCAGACATCCTTTCCTCCTGGTGGTATCTTTTGTAATCAGAAAGTGTACTGGCAATAGGAACTTATGGTTAGTGGTTAGCAGTCACCCACCTCCTTCATTACGCAGAGTCCATGACACAACTTAGATTTCTAGTTCAAAAAAAGAAATGGGGGCTTAACAACCCTCTGACTAACCTTTCTCCAAATGCCAGAAAGGAGAACTTGGCTTCTGGTCAGCCCTACTTTCTGTTTTAGCCTTGTTGGTGCATTTGGTCAGTAGTTTTTGTTGGTGATGAGGAAGGTGCTTCTTCAATTATTTATACCTTCAGAGATAGCTATGGGGACTGGGTTAGAAGTAGGTCTAATGGCTTAGAGGGATTTTGCTCTCTCCAGGGTTCTTGAATCAGGGTCTTTTCCCAGGAGAGATGGAGGTGAGATAGTGTCAAAGTGGTGTGGCAGTTTGACTTGCATGGCAATGCTGACTCCCATTTCTCATTCAGAATGCTTTGCTGATCAGTTAAGTTGGCTTACCTGCAGTTTGTGTAGCAATTGGTGCTGATGATTATATTGAAAAAGAAAACTTTCGGGGTAGCTAGGTGGTACAGTAGATAAAACACCAGTCCTGGATTCAGGAGGATCTGAGTTCAAATCCAGTCTCAGACACTTGACACTTACTAGCTGTGTGACACTGGCAAGTCACAACCCCTATTATCCTGAAAAAAAAAAAGAAAAGAAAAAGAAAATTAAAAAAAAGAAATCTTAAATATACAATATGGAATAACAAAAAAAGTACTATTCAGTATTCCATGTCATATGATCTTAGATTTGGAGATGATGAAATTTTAAGTTAATCTAGTCCCACCTTTCATTTTACAGTTGAATAAATTGAGGACAAGAGATATTAAATGTCTTCCTTGAAGGTCATGAAAGTCTTAAGTGGAAGGGCTAGAATTTAAAGCAATGCTCTCTGACTCCAAATACAACATGCTTCTCAATACAGTATTCCGCCTCCGTATTGAAGAAGAAAACTGTGAGCCTCTGGTTGTTTGCACCAGGACAGCTGGATAGCCTATCCATTCACTCACTAGCAGTCCCTGATGAGGCCTTGCCTGTCAGGTATGTCAGCCCATTCTAGCAAGTCTGCCCTTTACTTGTGAAATCATCTAAGTCCAGGGACCAAGATAGGAATATCAGAATAGCAGGGGCTAGGGCATGAAATCATAGGGCAACCTTGTGACCTCAACATAAAATATATAGATTGCAGTGGGCTCTGAATTCACCAGCTGCAAAGCAGGACAGGTGGAAGATAGCAAATTGGTATGAGATGTAATAACACAATAAGACCCTCCTCTTTTCCAATACAAGTTTACAACCCTTTCTTCCTGTAGCTAGAGGGTGAGATCCACTCCCTCTACCTATAGTCCAGTGATAGCATGCTTCCCCCCCGCCAATTTAGATATACTTTCCTTTGTCTTTCAATGGAAAAGTAAATGCACTTATTTAGAGGTTGTATTTGTCAATAGCCCCTAATTTTAAGCTTTGCCTATATTTTCCACTGTATATACTGTGCCATAATTTTACTGAGAGGGAGTGAATGCAGAAGCCACTATGGGGGATATAACCAACAATTTGAAAATTCTCCACTAGATGCATTGAGAGCCCAAGAGGATATATCTATGATATTGGAACAATAAAGTCATTAAAATATTGAACATATAGTGACAGCTGTTTTTAAATAGTTTGAAGAGTTCTCATGTGGAAGAGCACTTAGCATTGTTCTACTGTTAAAAAGATTAAGAAAAAACAATTAAAATGAAGAAAAGACTATTATAAGTACCCAATGACATATGAAGAAAGACACTATGTGCAACCAGAGATAAAAATGATAAATAGAAGAATGTATAGAAACATTTTACATGTCCTGTCTACACACATACAACATACACACAAATTTGTATCTAATGATAGACACCTCATGTTGGGGAGAGGGAAACAAGGGAAAGAAAGAAATTTACATAATAACTTTATTATATAATTTAAAGAAATAGCAAATTTTACATAATAGATATTTAGTTTCATATGTAGCCATCTTTTTTATTATACCATGTTATGAAAATGCTTGTTTTATTCCATAAATTAAAAAGAAAAAAGAAAAGTGACTCATTTGTATCTGTCTTTATCCTAGTAAATCTAATTCATGGTGGGGCAGCTAGGTGGCACAGTGGTTAAAGCACCGGCCTTGGAGTCAGGAGGACCTGAGTTCAGATCTGATCTCCGACACTTAACACTGTACAGCTGTGTGCCCTGGGCAAGTCACTTAACCCCAATTGCCTCACCAAAAAAAAAAAAAATCTAACTCATGGTATAAACATTTCATATACTCCATAATTTCTTGATCATGAAACAATTATAGCTTTGAGCCTATACATGCAATATTTTGTAAAGTCTTAGGAGGTTCCTCTAAAAACTTGTGTTTCAGTGGGCCTTCATATTCCTACCATTAGAATCATTAATCAAAAGCCAATGATAGGTTAGATACATTGATTGTTCTTGATTATTTTAAGTGAAATGTGTTTATGACCATTTCATCTTTAACATAGTACATTTGGTCTGAGAAAAAAAATGTCCTTAATAGTTCCTTAATTATTCTCAAAATGCATCTATGGAATGGGTACCAGGTACACATTACCATTTTCACTATAACTAAGAAAAATGAACAACAGGAACAAAAATTAAGTGGGAAAAATCTCTTGATTCTCATAGCTGGACTTTATGTGATTATGTTGTGGCCTACTTTGTTCTCTTAAATTGCATGATGCTAAAATGATAGTATTCTACAATGCTAAATTTCTTCCAGTGATCTAATCATATTCTGACAGTTTTAAATTCTTAATTTCTTTCACACATGAATTTTTTTTGGGGGGGGGCAATGAGGGTTAAGTGACTTGGCCCAGTGTCATACAGCTAGTAAATGTCATAGTGTCTGAGTCCAAATTTGAACTCAGGTCCTCCTGAATCCAGAGCCAGTGCTTTATCCACAGCACCACCTAGCTGCCCACTCACACATGAATTATAGAAGTATTAAGTAAATAGTTTTATTTTGATATTGGATTCTGGGGATTTTTTTTGATACTCCATACAACCATTCTTCCCAGTCTCCTTCAGTTACCATCTTTAGACTGAATTAGCCATTTCTATTCTTACATAAATTAAAATTTACCCATCCTGTAGCTAAACTTCCTGGCCCATGCTGTCAAATCTTTAATCAGAAAAATACCCTGTACTGAAATACAGAGTAAGAAATAATATATGCATTTTAACAGTTAGCATCTGGAAACAAAGTTCCTATATATAATATAAATTAATGATTCTAATAATAATAGATATTCCAAGGCCACAAAAGAAAATCTTTGCATCAAGTAGTTCATCCCAGATTATTACATGGCCTATTTTATACTCTGGCCTATCAATAGAGGGACTTCGAGTTGATGTATAATACTTAGCTTGGAAAATTTTCAAATCTTATTATTTCTTGTAAGGCTCAAACAACAAGCCAAATATGTTAAGAATAAGTTTAATAATTATTAATATAAATGTTTAGCTTAAAAATAAACTTAATGCATATAAAATGAGAGAAACACAATTAGAAAGCATTTTAGTTTGAAAAAGATCTGGAAGTTTTAGAGGGCTGCATTCTTAATATAGAGACAGCTGGATGGCTCAGTGTATAGGTCACAGGGCTTGGAGTCGGGAAGACCTGAGTACAAAACCTTCTTCAGACATTTAATATGTGTGTGACTTTGGGCTAACCTCCCTTTATCGTTTTTTTTTTTGTTTGTTTGTTTGTTTTTAGTGAGGCAATTGGGGTTAAGTGACTTGCCCAGGGTCATACAGCTAGTAAGTGTTAAGTGTCTGAGGTCGGATTTGAACTCAGGTACTCCTGACTCCAGGGCCAGTGCTCTATCCACTGCACCATCTAGCTGCCCCAACCTCCCTTTATCTTAATCCCCTGAAGAAGGAAATAGCAAAGCACTCCATTATCTTTGTCAAGAAAACCCAGGGGGGGCAGCGAGGTGGTGCAGTGGATAGAGTACCAGCCCTGCATTCAGGAGGACCTGAGTTCAAATCTGGCATCAGATACTTGACACTTAGAGATCTGTGACCCTGGGCAAGTCACTTATCCCTCATTGCCCCACCAAAACAAAAGAAAACAAAACAAACAAACAAAAAATAGCCAAAATCCACAGACAGTATGATCCATCATGTCATGAAGTGTCAGACATGACTGAATACCTGAATAATGACATGTTTAATATCAATAGCCAACATTATAGAAATGTTGAGAAAGCTTAATATAATTTAGACAATAATAAGAGAGGTATAGAGAGCCCAGGATTTAGATAATTTTCTGCATTCATCAGACCCTATGCTGATTTAAAGTGTTCAGTTCTAGGAAGGCATTTTAGAAAGGACATTGACAAGTTGGAATGTGTGGAAAGAATAAAGCACAAAGGAAATTAAGATCATGCTACGCTATATGGTAACTGGATAAAGGTATCATTTTTTATGCATAGTGCTAAAGAGAAGATTTAAGAGAAACATTTTGAAGTACTTATTTATTCTGCTAGAATTAGTAAGGGGATCATTAATGAAAATCTAGAAGAGGAACATGGTATCATTGTCAGAAAAGATTAATGAAGAGCTGCTCATGTCATTTCTTGTCATTTTCTTTCTTTTTGTAAACTTTATTGGAAAACTGGAACATTGAGAAAACATTATAATTTATATAGTAAGTCACTTAAAATTTAGCAAAATATTTGGCAAAGTCTTTCATGTTATTCTTTTGGAAAAGTTATGGGTTAGTTGATAAAATAATTAGATGAATTTGGAACTTAATGAAGAACCAAACCCAAAGATCATCATTAATGATTTGATATTATCCATGGAAATAGGTTTACAGTGGTATTTCCTAAGGTGTATTCTTGCTTAGCCCTATAATGTTTAATGTGTGTATCAATATATTAGATAAAGGAATGTATCAAATTATCAGATGGCATGGAACTGGGGGAGACTGAATCAGAATCCCTCGCAAAAAAATGCCCTTATCCTAGAATTTAAGGGTAGAACTAATGATATGAATTTTATTAAGACAGCACTAAAATGTAAAATGAAAAAAATCATGTGTAACAAAAAGCTCTAAAATGAAACAAATGAGTTTAAACAACAATGACCATTTTAATATTTGAATGCCACCTTGAAATCAGAATAACAATTCCCTTATTACAAAATAAGATTTTTATTTCAGTGCTTTTAAAGAAGCATCTACATGTGAAGAATAGATTCAAATTATAATCCTCTTCCAAAAATATTCCTGCTTAATTTTCCTAATGGTTTAAAAATTTTATGTTCCCTTCCTGCATTTTTTGGGGGGAGAAGGCCTTTAAAAGTCACAATTTATTATTATTTCCCAACAAACAATGTTCTCAAAATATATATGCTTCCTGTCCTTAGTAATCACCTCTAATCTAATTATAACATCATTAATTAAAGACAAGAATTTGTCAAGACTACGATTTTATATCAATCAATCAGTTAAGTCAGTTAAATAATCAACAGACATTTTATTGACCACTTTCTCAGTGCCAAGCACTGCGTTTGGTGCTTGGGATAAAAAAAGAAAAATGAGATAATCCTCAGCATCAACAAACTCACATTTCATTAATATTCTAGGGACCATAGCTCTGACTCTGAGATTTAGATTAGTCCAATGCTTATCTGAAGAAAAACCTACCTTGAAATAGAAAAAAAACACACAACAAACAAACGTACTAGTGTGTCTGTGTGGAAAGGTTGCAGTTTCTTTTTGATTTATATCATTTATATAAAAAGTGCAATATTTTTCTATTCATAAATCAGTTTTTAATTTCTTGTAGAGTAGCTAGCTCTTATTTTCTTAAATATAGCACAAACTAAGTACGATATTCCTAAGAACATTCCTTCTAATTATTAAATGCAGATCTTTATGATCATTTGTGAAATATAATCCCAACAATTTCTAAATATTAACACATAAAATATTAGCATAAATAATCAAGATATGAAACCAACCACATTATTATTATCAATTCTCTATTATTAGTGTAGTTCATGAACGCTCCATGAATCCTTATTCCCAATTATAATTCGTGAAGATGAGTTAGATTCCCAGAACCAGGCTGGGTATATCTCACCATAGGTGTCTTAGGGAAGGGCTTCTTAAACTTTTCCACTTGCAAGCCCTTTTTTCCCTAGACACTTTTTTATATGACCCAGGGTATATAGGTATATAAATTAGTTATACATAATCTTTTACTGTTGTCAAAATTTTTGCAGCCCCCACATTAAGTTATGTGACCCCATATGGGTTGGCAACCCACAGTTTAAGAAGCTTTGTCCTAGTGGTACATCTGTTGGATGACAGGAGTGGGAGGAATGGAGGCTTTCTCTAATGCCATATGTTAGAATCTTCCCTGGTGTACAGCTGAGAATCATTTAGTCAGTCTTTGCTATCTTTTAGAAAGACATATTTAATAAGTTGTTTTAAAATGTTTGATACAGAGGCAGCTGGGTGGCACAGTGAATAAAGCACTAGCCCTGGATTCAGGAAGACCTAAATACAAATCTGGACTCAGACACTTGACATTCACTAGCTGTGTGACCCTGGACAAGTCACATAACCCCATTGCCTGAAAAAAAAAAAGTTTGATACAAAACAGTACCCAAATTTTGTGACATATTTCTTTCATAAATACAGAGTCCAGAAAAACAAACAAACAAACAAAAAACATGAGCTCAGGCTTAAGGAGTACATGTGTCAAATAAGTAACTAACAGTTGTTTGCTAGAAGTTAATTTATCTCATCCATAGGTGATGGCCCCTAATGATGGCAAAATTGCATTAATTTGTTCTTTGTTTCTGATTGAGAAAAAAAAAAAAAGATCCCCCCTGATCTATACTCCTAGGGTACCAGTGGAAACATGTGAAGTCCTCCCCTGATCCAAGTTGAGGAGAGTGGAGCCTGACGCCAAACCTGAGGTTTCTCGTTCTCTAGCAGGTAGTTGTTTATCAGGGGTATTCTAGAAAGCTACACTTGTTCCAATTTATAAAAATCAATTCCATCTCAACTCCCTTCATCATTTACAGATTGTCTCCTGGGCATGGCCAGGTTCTTTACCTATCCAAACATGATATTTGTGCAATTTCATTCTAATTTTTAGGAATTTTAGCACTTGGTTTTTAATCTATCCCCCCGATCTAGCTATACTGCTAGGGTACCAATGCCACCCCTCTCTTCACTTAAAAAAATTGCTTTAATTTTGCTTTGCTTTATATATGTTATTTCTTCCCAGTAAAATTTAAACTTCTTGAGGTCAGGGACTGATTTTCTTCTTCTTTTTTTCTAAAGTTAATGGCAGTACTGAACTTTGAATATAGCAAGAATTTAACGCTTGTTGAGTTGAATTAATCATTCTCTCAATGATATTTAGTCCTTTTCATAAAGCCTTCTTAAAGTTATACCCTAAATAACGTTAGCTAAGGTTCCTTCTAGTAGTTTTTGTTTTTGTTTTTGTTTTGTTTTGTTTCTCCCAATGCAAGCTATATAAAATTTTCTTGGGCTTTCTATTTTTGTGGGGAATATTTGACTAAGTTAAAGTATTTAAAATTTAATTTTTAAGTTTGGGAGATCATTTCAAAAATAAATACCTTAGGTACTTTCTCTCTTGCTGCTTTGTATGATGTGAAGCTACTACAATCTAGGTCTGTGTGTGGGCCTGAGTTCTATCCAACAGGATTAATTTAGTAACATACTACTGTTCTTCATTAGGTTATTCAGATTCAAAACAATCTCCTCTCTTAGAGTGGCAACTAATTCTGGATTTATATTAATGTTCTCTTTTAAACATTTTTATTTTGGTTACAGAGTATTTGTGGTTAAACTGGCTTTTTATTTCCTATACATATTCAGTGGGAAATGAAGATATAAGTAGCAGTTTGAGATGCATAGAGTCAACTTAGGCCTCTTTACTTTCTATTGCTATTCTGTCTTCCAACTTGTCTTATAATGTGTCTGTCATGTTAAATATCCTGCCCACAAAAATTATATTTAATGTTCACGTACTGTTGCCTTTTCTTTTTCCCAATGTTTCTGTTTCAAGTAAGTGCATTTTCTTCTATAGCAGGAATACATATACATATCTATTCATATACTGCTGTAGGAATATATACATATATGTCTATATGCATATATACTCATAAAGCATCTCTATTACATATGTGTATATACATGCACATACATGTATAACCATGTGTGTATATATATATATATATGCATATATATGAACACACATATATATTCCTATAGAAGCCAAGGATTCATATCCCATACCACATATTCTCCTCTGTTACCTTATTTGTAGCTTTTGTAAAATTGTTTATATTCCACGCATACTCCTGCTCCTAGAGCAACAGAATTGAAGCTATAGAGAGGTTTCCATTTTAAACCTTTTTTAAAAAAAAAAAAATTTGTAATCTTACATAAGTGAATCCTGCCTATAAATACACAACAGGCTTTTTATCTCTCGTCTCCTAATTTCCTTTAGTTATTCAAATGACTTTATCTATTTTTTCCAGTTAGTCATATATGTATCATTTCCATTTGATAAATGGTTCAACTGAAAAAAAAAACATTAAGGCTTTTCTCCCTCTAATATGTAGTCAGAAAAACTGAACTTTAACATACTAATACCAAATAGATATGCAGTAGTGTATGCTTCAAATATACTGACCTGATTATCAAATCCTTAAAGGGATCTGTGTGAAGAGAAAAAAGAAATAGGAGAAACCTATGTAAAAATGTACATTTTAGGGGAAGGACAGTAGAAGTGTTTTTTTTAAATTGCTCATAGTCTCTTAATTCAGAAAAAAATAAGGGTAAATGGTATAAATATATTCAGACTATAACAACAAATCATCATGGCATGGTGGGGGTGAATTAAAAATTCTCTTTTGACCTATTTGCAAGGCATTCAAATTTGGCCTTGGTGAGCAAAGACAATTAGAAACAATATCTATCAGAGTTTTACTATATGAATCATTCACTACACTTCAATTAAAATTCACCTGTGATTACTGCAGATTTAGATGCATGTATTGATTCTCAATCTAATATTTTCCTTTTCATAAAATCAGCTGCAATTCTGCTTCTACTCAGAATGACCTGATTTTTATTAATTTCATCAGTGTCTTCAGGTTTTTGTTGTTCAGCTTTTTTCAGATCTTCACAACCATATCTGAGGTTTTTCTTGGCAGAAATACTGGAGTGGTTTGGCATTTCCTTCTTCAGCTCATTACAGATTAAGAAACTGAGCAAACAGTGTTAAGGTACTTGCCCAATGTCATATATATAGTTAAGCATTTGAGGCCAGATTTAAATTCCAGTCCTCTTGATGCCAGACCTGTCACTCTAACCACTGAACAACCTAGCTGCTGCTATTTTCATATAATGTACCAACTTCACATACTTGAGTTCATATTTTGGCCTTTTTTTGTCCATTTCTCTCTTGGTTTGCACCCCATCCTAGAATGAACCTGGGAATTTCTAAAGTAAAACTCAAATGTACATAGTTCATTCTCTGCCATGGTAACAGAACTTGCCAAATCATAAAACACCCCCACACACATATATGTAATAAAACCATAGAAATATACTCTAAATCTTCTTTAAATCAGGGCTTACCCATTATTATGTTGACCAGCCTAGTCTTGGAAGGAAGCTCCATGTTTCCACATACATACCTGGAGATGAAAAAAGTTCAAAATCTCAGGAAGCTTGTTACTACAGTATTTAGCACTTGATCAACACTGCATTCCCCTTCTCCCACCCGAAACTCCCTGCAGCCTTTCTAAGGCATTGTCAGACTCATAATGCTCATAGTTCATGTAACCCATCCAGGGCTCAATTGACTTTTTGCCTCCATGACTTAAGAACCACTCTATGGTATCTTGATTCTACTTCTCTCTTTCCCTGTGTCCAGCTTCTTCTTTGCCTCCAGCCTAATTTCTTTCAACAATTTTAAGATCTGACTGAGAAATATGGCAAATGGAGGCTAGGGTTTCATGAGGAATGTAACAATATCTACCCCTTTAGAGGTATGTGTATGTGAAACAGCACATCAAGAAGTAAAGATTTGACTCATCAACCCCTGTTATTTCAACACAAATGACTTCATGCTAACTTTCAAATATTCACTATGAAAACCATGTCTTGAACTCAAGGCCAACAGGCATTTTTCCTATAATAGTCAAAACCTGAGGAAAAAGCTTTACTGTCTCATCTTAACCTAAAGCAAAAACAAAGATCCAAACGTTTAGGCATAGTTATCCTATAGTAGAATGACCCTGGGGATTATTATCACATATTGGTTGCCCACATTCTACATAAGAAATGTTTATGATGTTATTTAAAGAAATTTTTGGAGTACAACTGATTCTCTTTTTCTGTACAACAACTAAAGATCTTGTGAAGTAAACATTTTGAATTTTTTTTAATGATCTTCTGAACTATAGAGTATATCCTGTTTAAGCTTTTCTCCCTGTGTCCACCCTAATAAATAAATAAATAAATAAACATTACTCAAGAAGGAGAGGTCATATCAGGAGGACCAAAAGGTGCATGTACCTTTGGGGAAGTTGTAGTTCGGTATATACATACACAAACAGAAAACTACTTTAAATGAATTGATGCTAAAATTGTTCATAACAGCACCAAAATCATAGAAACACAAGTATTCTTGTAAGTGAGATATAGTTAATTATTAACTTAATTGCATATTACATGACTTAAGGAGATACTGACCTCCCAGCAAGAAAGAGATAGAGTAGATAGACATTTTTCCTGCTCCTCAGCCTGCAAAAATGGAGGAAAAGAAAACAAGTTCAAAAGCTATTTGTGCCATTAAATTCTGATTCAATCAAGTCAAGTGTGATTATTTTTCATCCTAGAGGGACTCTAAGGTCAGCTCTTTAGCAATGCCTAAAGATAATACAAATTTCTAACTTATACCTCCCAAGGTTTATGTTATATCTGAGAGTCATTGGAAATGGAAACCCAATTTATTGAAATAAATTTAGTTTTTATATCACCTATATGCCACCATTGTATCTTTCCCTATATCCCTTCCTCTAGTGCCAGCCTTGTATGTTTCTAATTTAAAGGCTTCTCTAGGCAGGAGGCAGCAAGAGTCACCCCTTCCCCTTTCTCTTGACCTTGTGAGTTGGGAGCATTCACACATGCATACACATGCACACACACAGACAGACACACAATTTCCCTCACATGATTAGGTAGAATTAATGTCTACCTGATGCTTGTCACTAATGAGACATGGACGAGGAAGGGATGAATTACAGAGGCAAAGTCTCTGAAATAGGAGAAAATCTTGATATGGGCATATGTGCAAGTTCAAAAATCAGTTTTGTGCTTCCTTGGCATGCTGGTGAGAAAGCAGTGAGGAACAACATCTTTAAGTTTAGAGTTTAGTGTTTATTTAAAATGATTCTGCTTCTCACTATCCTATTTAGTTAGTTAGTTAGTTAGCTAGTTATTGCCCCACAAATTAAACTGTACTTGCTTTATGCTCAATATACTTCCTTTTTGGGGAAGTGTTTATAAGTTAATATGATCTGGAGAAAGTGTCTAATTAACAGATATTGTTGGTCCCATCTGGTAAAACATCTTAAGGCACATGTCATTTAAAAAAATCAAGAGGATTGCCCCAAAAGAGAAAGAGATCTATTTGCACAAAAATATTTATAGCAACTCTTTTTGTGGTGGCTTAGAATTGGAAATCAAAGCAATGCCCATGAATTAGAGAATGGCTGAACAACCTGTTGTATATGATGGTAATGGAATATTATTGTGCTATAAGAAATGACAAGCAGAATGATTTAAGAAAGGCCTGGAAAGACTTGTATGAACTGATGTGTAGTGAAGTAAACAGAACCTGGAGAACATTGTGAACAGAGACAGTAATATTGTTTGAATAAGAACTGTGAATGACAACTATTTTCAACAATACAGTGATCCTAGACAATCCCAAAGGACTATTGATGAAACATACTATCCATCTCCAGAGAAAGAACTGATATTGATGGAACACAGACTGAAGCATGCTATTTTTCACTTTCTTTCATTTTTTTTCCTTTTATTCAAGTTTTCTTGTACAAAATGACTAATATGGTAACATTTAACATAATCACACATGTATAACCCATATCTGATTGCTTACTGCCTCAGAGAGGCAAGGTGGGATAAAAATTGGAACTCAAAAGTATAAATAAAATGTTTATTACTTTAAAAAAATCAAGATGATGTAACATTCTTAAAAAAAATTGGCTTTCCCCAATCTGGTCATGCATTGAAGTTCTTGTCTGTGTTATGATCACTACCCCTACCATTAACAATACATCCTGTGGAGTGTGAATGAATAGAAAAAGTAGTAATAAGGGGTGAGCAAAATTTGTCTTGTAGCCAGCAAGGGGTGGCACTAACATTTAACAGTGATTAGAGTAAGTTCAAAGCAAATAGGGAGGGGAAAGGTGAGGGGTGGAAGGTTAAATCTCCTTCTCAAGAATGAATTGACTATAAAATAAAGGTTTGTCTGAAATTAGTGATATGTGTTTCATTGGATGACCAAAATCCAAAGAGCTAATAATTTCAGTAAATGAAACACACTCTAAAGTGATAGGATAAAATCAAAAGACAAGATACCGAAGTTGTTGTCAGGGAGTTTTCTTTTTTTTCCGGTTAATTCAATACCCCAATTTTTAATGAATGTGAAATGCATTCTATTTTAACAATTAATTAATTTTTTTATTTATAGAATAAAACAAGCATTTCCATGACACATAAATGAGCAGAATAAAGGGAATATTTTACTCTATTTAAAGGAAGTTTTTGTCAATTAAAATATATAATACATGTTATTAAAAGGCAACAATAATAAACCACTTTATTAATCTGGTCATCCATTGATGACTTATTAATTTACCATCAGCCAATTGGTCAACTGTGTCCTAAAGATATTTTTGCCTATGAGTGTAATCATAGGCCAGATCTATAATAATTTATCAGGAATCTCATATAGCTCTGACTAGGGACTTGAATGTTTTTAATTGAAAATCATCATTGTGTCAGTAATAGCAGAACAGGGATACTTACAATTATATAGCTTCAATGTAGAATCAAGCAATGTTCATGAACTCAAATTATAATACCACCAAATTTAATTTTTTATACTTGAACTTATACCTCCTCTGTTATATTATCATTTTTTCCTTGACTTTTTTTTTTAATTGAACGGAGTTTTATAGGAGTGGAAGGAATCAGTTAAAAGAGGAGTATGAAAAACACATGTGATTGGCCAATGTGAATTCAGAGTAAGGGGAATACATTTACTTGGTTAAAAGAATTAAATAAGGTATAGAGGAAACCAGGATAGTTAGGTGAGCTAACTGTTATCCATAGAAATCAAACACAGTACGATAAGCAAGCTAACATAATCTTAATGTTCACAATTTGCCTTTCTGTCTGTCACCTATGATATATCTGTCTGTCTGACTCTATTACCAGTCTTTTCCTAACATGAAGCAATGAGCCAGTGTTAGATTCTAAAAGAGTAATGATACAACAATAATGACCCACATAAAATAAACTTATTCCTATAGCTAGGAATAAATTTTTTCATCTGATACCAACTGGGTGATCTGAGGTTAGACACTAGAAATATTTGGTAAGAAACAGAGTGAAAATATTTGTGAGGAGTTGGTGAGAATCCAAGTCATTAAAAATTAGGATTTGGCCTTTTGTGAGTTCATTCTTTTTCTCAGACTCAAATATGAATGGCTTTGCACGCAACACCAGGAAAATAATCAAGTTGAAGATGAGATCATTTCAAGTTCTTATGTTCTGAATTCCTCTGTTGTTTTGGGAGCCTTGTTGGCTTCTGTTTCCTGTTACATCTCTTATTTTTAATTGGCTCAGCATTTTTGCAAAGTGGATTTTCCTTTTCTCATTTACAATGCCATGTGCAAAAAATCATTAGGGTCAATTGATACATTTGAATTGTTAGGGGAAATTAATCCTCAAAAACATTCCCAACTTTTAAAATTTTGTTTTGCATTAAAATATCTGTCTCAGTGCTGAAAAACAGAAACTCCATTCATTATCAAGATTCTCTTCTTCTAAGGGCTGCATTAGGAGCTTAAATGAAATTTTACAGTTGAAGATTCATGGGTGATAATTTCTATTGTTTTTAACAACTATTTCTAAAACACTATTAATAGTCACTCTTGGTAGGAAAATCTGGACCATAACCAGTCTTTCACAATATTCTTGGACATATAATTTGTTTTTTTGGGGTTTTTTGGGTGAGGCAATTGGGGTTAAGTGACTTACCCAGGGGTCACACAGCTAGTAAGTGTTAAGTGTCTGAGGCCACATTTGAACTCAAATCCTCCTGAATCCAGGGCCAATGTTTATCCACTGTGCCACCTACCTGCCCCCATATAATTTGCTTTTGAGACTTACATAAAAGAGAAATAATACATGGTTCACACTCATCTTTAAATCCAAACCATTTTATGAGAATTAAATTCAGCATTTCCTTTCTTTTTCCACGACCAGGAAAAGCATCATATTTCAAATATTCAGATCTTTAAAATAAATTTTGGACATCTTACTTATGACATAAAACTACTTAGTTAGGAAGACAAAGAATGTGAGGGATGCTATTTTGTCAGAGGGATAAATATGACTAAAAAGCTATGCAGAAGCATTTTTGCTCAGACTTCAGATGTATTGAGCTTGTAGATATATTAAAACTATTTTATAAGGAGGTTATATCAAAATGACAACAGATTGAGCTTTTCCTCCAATCTGAAATGTGGTTTTATTACAGAGAGACCCCTTTTTCCTGTGATCTTCAAACAAACTTCAAGTACTTGATTGCTCTTAATCAAGGAAATGAGACAAGGTTGCTGGATCTTTCATTTAATCAGATTCTGAAGAATGTTCAGAGAATTACAGACAATTACAATTCTTATTCTCAAAGACACCATGAAGTAATAATAGCTAAAATTTACAAAGCACTTTGAGTTTTGAAAGATGCATTATGTGGTTTTTTTCATTAGATCGTCACAGCAACCCTGGGAGATGGGTATATTTATTAGTCCTCATTTTATAAATGAGGAAAGTGAGATACAGAGAGGTTAAGTGATTTGCTTAGGGTCACACAGCTACTAAGTATTCTGTGAGAAAATAATTATTAATAATGGATTTCTAGGAGGAACCCAGAGATCAGTTTCAGTCCTTTCTCCTACCAACTCCACAAAGTCCAGCTGTTATCTGGGACAAGTCCAAGGGAACAAATGAAATGGAGATAGATTCTTTGTCTAGCTCAGTGAAGAACCACACCTAGAAACTGGACTTTCCCCTTCTGTGATCGTCTTTTGCATATTCTTTCTCTGATGTCACCTGTAGAGTTCATTTTACTTTAGACCACTCTCAAGTATGTCAATCAATAAACCAACCATTGATCAATGTATAATGATCTGCCTCTATCAAAAGAGGATAAAACCCTTGGCCATGTCAGGGCCACTTTGTCTTGCCTGGCTCTTTTAGCTCTTTGTTCTCTTGGTATGTCCCTCTTAGGATAATAGACAATGTAGGTCTGAAGGCCGATCCATGAGAAATTAGGGAGACACAAGGCCAATGATTTACTAATATATAATAATAATTAATAATAAGGTCCTTAACTGCCAAAAACTGGTTGCAATAGCAATTGAATTTATAAATCCAGCAATAGCAATAGATTAAAAAAATACAGTTTTAGCTTAAAATTTAAAAACTAAAAAGACACAATCAAAGCAGAATTTTTTAACTCAAGTTTTCCTGATTCCATGGCCAGAGATCTATCCAATGTATAACCTAATGGATAACAGGAAAATTTAGGTTTCACGAAGTCCTGAGTTCATATTCCTGTTAGTGATACAGATTGCTTTTGTGACTCTCAGGAAATAAGTGTAAGGGCTAAAATTCTAGCTAGTCTGTCCTAAAATATCTAATGAGTAGTCGCCAATAAATATATAAGCTTTAGAAAGAGTTTAGACTTTTAAGCAAGTATTAAGGAGAATAAGAATTTGGTGAAGAGAGAGAAAAAGACCTAGATTCAGCTGTCTGTCTCAGGGAGCCAATGTCTCCCAGCTCCTCTCCCCGCTGAGGTAATCCCGAAAGCGTGCAACGGAGCAAGCCTTGCCTCTTTTATAGACAGTACCCACCAGCAAATGTCACTTCCTGACGCAAGGAAAACCACATGGCTTTCCCTCAGAGACTTCTCCTCATGGCAGACCTTTCCTACAGTAACTCTCCAGCAGGTGGCATCACTCCATCATTACATAAGTAAGTTTTTAAGTGTTCCAAACAACCCCTCAAGATAATAAATTTCATGTGCATTGTTTTATCTGCATTACTAGAAGGATCCTTTTACCATTTAAATCACTGGGTGGTGTCCATTTTAAAATATATCTTAAAGGTACATTACTAGAGTTCATTTAAATTTAGGTTAATTAATAACATTTTCAAACTTGTCATTCTTCACAATTTTACTTAGGGGAGACTTTCCATGTTATCTAATTATACAAGTAGGAAAGTAATATGAATGATTCTCAGCAGTTTCATTCTTCAGAAGATTCTCTTGGCGTGATAATACTCTAATCCTCTTGGAGTTTGGCCTTACCTCACAAATGAAAGCATTAATTTAAAGATCTAGAATACAGTGATTTTTCAAAGAATGATTTTAATTCTTAATTAATTATATTACAAAAATAAGTAAAAGACAAGAAAACTCTAATGGTAAAATTTGGGGAAATCTGAGCTTTTAAAAGAAGGAGGAAAATAATCCTGTAAGACTTTAGTTTTAATTTAGGGTTACCAATAGGAAGGATGCTATTTTTCCATTAATGCTGAGGATCAGATTATCTCTAAAGTTTAGCAGTTTCAACAAATTAGGTCCCTCACACCCCATGATGTTCTTGTCATTTGACCAGTTGCCAAGTTTTACTGTATTTACCTCTACAACTCTCACATCTGACCCATTCTTTCTATTCACATAGCTATCACTATTGTTACTACCCTAATGGATGTCCTGAATCTAGTTTATCCCTGTTTCATTCCATCTTTGATCATGTCAACAAACTGATTTTTCTTAATTGAAGATCTGGCCAATCACTTCTATACTAATCAAGCCTTCCTATCACCTTTAGAATTAAACACGAACTTTTCCATTTAGGTTTTAGAGACATTAAAAACCTATACAAACCTATTGTTTTTTCTCCTCTTAACAGTCAATACTCCCTTCTTGAATTTAGTGATCCAGAATCAACTGGCTAACTCTCTTACCTAAGTCATAATACTCTCCTATCTCTGTGCCTTTGAACTGTTACCTGTTTCCTGAATGCACTCCTTTCCTCCTCATAGTATCTCATTCTTGCTTTAAAATTGAAGCTCAAGGGGCAGCTCGGTGGTGCAGTGGATAAAGCAATGGCCCTGGATCGGGAGGACCTGAGGCCAAATCCAGCCTTAGACATTTGACACACTTACTAGCTGTGTAAACCTGATTACATCACTTAATCCTCATTGCCCCACCAAAACAAACAAATAAATAAATATATGAAAATTTAAAAAACAAAATAAAATGAAGCTCAAGCAACATCTCCTATTTTTCTTGATTCCCTTAATTGCTACTGCCTCCTTTCCAAACAGTTTTCTTTTTAAATTCTATTTATTTGTATTTATTATACTTCTACTCTCTATGTACTTACCTAGGTCCTTGTTTCCCCAATGAGAAAATAAAGATTTTGCTTGTATGTATTTTTTTTCTTTTATTTCACTTGTGTTCTTAAAGCCTGGCACAGAAAAGGTGTTTATTAACTGCTTGTCTTTTATTTGATTAATCATTTGATTAATCTTGAATACATTTCTGACAATTGTAGAGATATCAGCCAAATGGGAGTATTGACATATATTCCCATTTTATATAATATGGGTAACATCATACATAACAGGGTATCATTAATTTACTAATATATTTTAGTAGACTATTGTGTACATATTGTAATATATTTTTATATTTAAATATTACATTTTGAATATTCAAATAATTGATGCCTCTATACATACACTGATTATAATCACTGCACATGTTAATTAAGGGAAAATGTCCACCTCCTAAGGTTTTAGAAAGTCAGTGTGATGAATGGGATTTAGAGTCATATAGCTTCATTAGTTTTTAAAAGGAGGATCTGCAGCTAAATACCCTGCCAAGAACTTGAATAGTTTTAGAGAGAAATAAAATACAAATCAGTGCACTGGTCCTTGGCTCCATGACTGGAATATTTAAAAAATGTCAATGTACAAATTTCATGTTTTAATGGTGTAGCTACTTCTTCCACATAGGCAGTCTTCAATCTCGATATCTTAAAAGAGTGTTTTATAATTGTTTTGAGGCAGGGGAAAAAAAGAGTATCAGCTAGATTACCAACCTTCTGCGTGATGAACTTCTGAAAGTTAGGTTGACTGGTCCCTACAAGAAAAGAAAAAAATACCATTTTCTCATTTTGAAGAAAATTATGTTGTCCTTGATGACCTCCTAAATTTTTCCTACCTCCAAATAGATGATATTTAAAAGCCAAACTCCTCAAAGGCAAAGAACTCTTTAATTTAGTTTAGTTTTCTTAGTATTCCAAAACCTACTAATATACCTTTCATGTAAATCACTTAATAAATGTTGAACTCAATTGACAATATTTGCCAGAGTCTGTGATCTGAAATCAGTCCTATAAGATCTATACTCATTTATATGTATATATGTGTATGTATATTTGCATATGTATATATTTGTAATATATATATATATATATGCACATGCATATATGTGTATAGGTATGTGTATATATGTGCATATACCTATACAATATATGTGAGAGATAGACAGAGACAGAGGGAGACAGAGACAGAGAGACAGAAGGAAAGATGGAGGCAGAGACAGAGAGAATGTGTATGTGTGTGTGTGTATAATATATATATATACACATATGTATATACCATAGGTTATATATACATATGTTAAATGTGTATATACACACATACTCATACATATAGAATATATAAATGTTTTGTGTACATATGCAAATATACACACATGTGTATGTATATTTACATTCACACATATATGTATATATATATATATATACACACACATCATGTATACCTAATATATATTAATTTACTTCCATGTATAATGACACATAACAGAGGATTTTAAGGGGTATAGAAAGAGTTATTTAAAACTTTGCTTCTTAAAGAGGCAGTATAGTTCTATTACTACGTTAAATTCAACCTTTTTTAAAATTTGTTAATATTTAATGTGTAGTAATATCGAGACAAATTTGCAACTGCATGTTTGAATTACATCTTGATATTGAAAGAGGGGGGGAAGAAACAATAACATGTCCCCTCTATTTGAATTTCATGTAGCTAAGTAGGTCGAAAGATTTTTTTTTAATATTGCATGTTTACGTTTCTTGTATCCATTCAAGCAATAAAAATATTTTGGCATTAAGTAATACAATGGGCTAGTTGCAAATGCAATCCTTCAGTAGGTATATGTGTATATAAATACAAATATGTATAAATATTTGCATATATATGCGCACATGTATACATGTGTGTGCATATATATATGTGTGTATATACACACATATAGGTATGCATGCACATAAGTATTTACATGTACATATACATATATACTATATGTAGAGAAATAAACTGAGCCAGAGCCAGAGCCAGAGCCAGGGCTAGAGAGTGAGACAGAGACAGAGAAAGAGAGGCAGAGGGAAAGATTGAGACAGAGACAGAGAGAATTTGTGCGTGTATACACACACACACACACACACATATTGTTGTTGCTTTTGCTCAGTACTTTTTTCTTTTTCATTTTGTTTTTTGTTAGCCCATTGCTGTTGTCCTGTGTTTCAAGTTGAGTGCCCCAATCCTACTATACAAAGTGTTACATAAATGAAATAGAAGTATTATGCACAAAATTGCTTGTTTCCTGTGAAGCACAATAAACCTTCAGACATCCCTTCTTTGTCTTAGATGGCCAGATTCTGTCAGATAGATTCTATTAGCTTAAGGAAATTATACTTTCCAAATAGATTTCATGTTGATATATCATGTGGGTTGCTGATTTGATTTGGGAAACCAGCAATTGCCTCTGAATCAGGAACTGTTCAATTGTCCCTGAAAAAGGTTTTGATTATGGCTTGAGCCTGGAATAGAATTCATGCAGGAAAGGAAACTAGGGCTGTTGAGAACTCTTGAGGGGAGTTAAGATACTCAGACAAATACTTCTATTATGGCTACTGCTGCTATACAAGCACCTGCTGTACTGAAAAAAAAAGTCTTACGATATTGCTGCAACATTACAGGATACTGTGATGCAGAAGACTATCAAAATATGATTCTCAAATGCATGTTTCTTTATCAAAACCTGATTTTAGTGCAAATCTTTTAGTAATAGGATTATAGAATTTGAGAAACATTACAGATCTCAGTGGCTGTCCAATCCAACCAATACCTAAGAACAATCCCCATTATATCATGACTGACTTGACAAGAGTTTATTAATCCTCAGCATGATGACCTCTGAAATGGGAGGATTTGGCACATCTTGAGACAGCACATTTCATTTTGGTTATTAGAAAGTTGTTGCTACTACATGTTTGTTGTGTGTTTTTCTGAATCAAACTTAAATCTGCTTCTTTGCAACTCCTACCCATTGCTCCTGGCTCTGCTTCCTGGAGCCAAATGGAAACAAAATAATGCTTTTTGGCCTGGGGATAAGGATAAAGGTCTGTTATTACATTTGGGAAAGCAACTTTTCAATGTGGAAATTCCCTCTAGCAATTTAGGTCTCTGATTTCTATGTAAATTACATTCTTAATGAGTTTCCCTAGAACCCTGAGAGATTTAGGATTTGCCTGGAGTCACACAGACAATCTGTGTCAGCAAGAGGTCTGGAACTCAGGCCTTCCTGACTTTGAGGTCAGATCTCTATCCAGTAAGCTAAATTGATGTCCACATAACACCTCTTTGAATACTTGAACATAGTTGTTTATTTCCCCTGAATCTTCTTCAGGCTAAATAGCCCTAGATTCTTCATATTTTTCTTACATGATATAAGCCCAAGGCTCTTTACCACTATGGTTGCTCTCTGTACAATCTTCAGTTTATCAATATGCACAAATTGTATCAGGAAGAACTGATCACAACTCCAGATGAGGTCTCACAGGAGTTGGTTTTTGTTTGTTTTTTCTTTTAAATTATACTAGTTACTGATTTAGAGCTTGTTGTTGTTCTTTAGTCTTTTTCCAGTCATGTCTGAAATGTCGTGATACCATTTGAGGTTTTCCTGGCAATGATATTAGAGTGGTTTGCCATTTTTTTTCTTTTCTCCAGCTCATTTTATAGAAGAGAAATGGAGGCAAAGGGAGTTAATTTACTTGCCCGGAGTCATACAACTAGTAAATGCCGGAGGTCATATGGGAGCTCAGGAAGTTGGGTTTCCTGACTCCAGGACTAGCACTCTATCCATTGTGCCAAATAATTGCCCCCAATCTAGAGTTGAAATCCATTAAATCATTCAAATCTTTTGTTTTTTTCAATTTAACTGCTGATTAACCATGCTTCTTCCATTTTGTACTTAATGAAGTACAATTTTTTGTTTTGTGGGGCAATGGGGGTTAAGTGACCTGCCCAGGGTCACACAGCTAGATGTGTCAAGTGTCTGAAGCTGGATTTGAACTCAGGTACTCCTGAATCCAGGGCCAGTGCTTTATCCACTGAGCCACCTAGCTGTCCCAAGTAATTTATTTTTAAAACACAGGTATAATACATTTATCTGGACGGTGCTTCCCTCCATTTTCAAATGAGGGGATATAGATCAGGGATGAAGAATGAAACAACCATTTTCAACCTTGATCATTGGGGTTGAGATGCATATATAGATATAGAGATGGAGAGGAGATGGAGATAGGGATAGGGATATAGATACATAGATATTGATCTGTATATTGTATATAGCCATTATTATGATGTGACCTTATGTGTGTTAACAAAGGAGAATTCCTTTTGGAGGTGGGAGAAAGGGAGAGGAAGGAGGGTGGTAGTAAGTTAGATGCTATGGATAGAGACACAAAGAACAATAAAAAAGAAACAGCATCATTAAATCAGTAAAAATATTCAGAATAAAAAGTTTATAAGGGCAAATAAACAGAGTAATGTTGTTAAGCTATTAACAGAAGTTTAAAGATTCAATCACAGTATTTTGTTCCATATATTGAAAGATTTCTGTCATTGATTACTATATTCATAATAAAATGTTTTAAAGATTAGTTGATGAGATTCAGTTTATCAGAGATACTTGCAGATGAAAACATTCACTTACATGAAGCCTGGTCTTAGAAATAGTCATGCTGTTGAAAATATACTTTTATTAACAGGAGTGAGAATACTGCTCTCCTGTGTGCTTGGGCATATGTCTACAATAAATCAGCCCACAGATTTGAGGACAAAATTAACCTCTTATCATGAAAAAGTTGCAAAGCTGGAATGGAGCCTGCAAAGCACATGATATAATTCTAGTTATGAGAATCAACTATGTTTTCATTAGAGAAGCTTTTCTGTGGTATTAGACAGCTGTGTTGCTAGTGTCCCTAGAGTCAAATTTAAGGGCTTTGCCAAGTCCTTCTCAAACTACATATGCAAGGGATTCATGCAAAGGCATTTCAAAAGAAAGAAAGAAAGGGATTGACAGATGCATTAGCTGCATGTTTTGAAAGAACAGGAGAAATGTAAAAGTTATAGATAAGGTGAATTACCATTCCACATGATGCCATATTTTTTTTGGCTTTTAATTTCTCTAATTTTTTCAGTTGTCTTTTTTCCTCTTGTTTACATTATATACTGCATATGCCCATTTTTTTACAGAAAGGAATATTGAAATCTCCTATTATATTATACATTTTGATTAGGTTTTGGTAATTATTTACTTCTCCTTTATGATATCATATACTATGATATGTGGGGACTGATATGTTTAATATTGCCATTGATCTATTATCTATGGTTCCTTTAAGCATAATGTAGTTTTTTAAAAATGTATGCGTAATGCTATTTTGAAATTTTATTGTTTGTTTAATAACATGATTGCAATCTCTGTTTTTTTTAATTCCCTTAATACATATTAAATTTTGTTTCAGTCTTTCTAATAAAAGAAAGTTTTTAGTCAGAATTGATAACATTGGTTATGGTTTGTTAGAAAGAAGAGCTGAAGATATTTCTGATATTTGAGTTAAAATAATAAAATACAGTGAGATACAGTCGAAATTAATACCAATACCATGGTCATTTGACCTAAGTTTTCTTTTCCTGGCTTGGCTACTTAAAACTTCTGTGACCTTAGTTAGGTCAAAACCCTCAGTCAAAATTTCTTTCCCTGATAAGTAAACTTGAATTAGTTGATGCTTAAATTGGTTCAAAAATATAAACGGAATCAAAATCAATTGAAACCATTAATTCTCTACTAAAATCCTTTTTGATTATGTTTTCATGGCACTGAGATGAGCCTTGACTCCTGAAGGTCATTCAAGCATGTATAAGCTTTGACAAATGCTACAAGCTGGAAGGCTTTAAGTATAACCTTATGTTAGGGTTATATGAAGATTACCCTAGTTAAGAGTAAAGAGATCATTCCTTCCAAAACTCCCTACTGCCAAATAATTTTTTGAATGCACTTAGCTCCACTTAAAACTTGTAGTTTTAATCTGCAGTAGAGTTGCTGAAATCACAATTTATAAAACCATGAAATTTTTGAAGCATTTGAATGTTAGCCACTGAAATAAACTCCATAAAACTACATTTGTCATATATAAATTTAGTAGAAAAATTGAAAGGAAATTTCATTATGAATTAACTGTAAAATAATTCATATCCCAAAAGTAGTTTGGCATCTACTTTTTTAATTTCTCTTAATAAAAATAAACAATTATTTCTCTTTTGAATGGGGTCATACATAGACTATGACTAGCTATAATTGTCTAAATGAAAGAGAAGATATTTATTATAACCTATACCTATATAATTATTCTTTCCTTTGGTTTTTACCTACTTTTCCAACATTATACTTTAAGACACACCCTATTATTTAACATTTTCCAGCCACTGGTATTTAGAATAATAATGATCAGAGTAATAATCATCATGATCAAAAAGCAGTAATAACAATATGTAATATGTCTTTGCATTTTCCACTTAGTATGCTTCAACAGAAGTCCATAGTCAAATACTTAATTCTGTCTATAAACTACTACTGCCATTATCATCACTAACTTAAAAAAATGATTAGTGAATTTAAGAAAATCGCCTAAAGCTTCTTCACTCATCTGTTTCTATGAGGGCTAACTTAGTGTCACCGGTGAGGAGTTAGGCAATACAGAACTTTTCCATTCCAGAGGGCTGGGGAAAAAGAGATAAAGCAAAAGTATTTTATTGTCACAAGAGTAGTCCCCTTGGGTCATTTCAATATGATATAGTGCTTGTCTTTCCCTAAACTAAATCTTCTGAGAATCTTTCTTTATCATTGTGATGGATGGTCCACACAAGCATTTTGTGGTCCTGTGGTGGGAAAATATCAATTCGATTTCAAGTTTTACTATTCTTGGAATGCTAATCAGAATAACATACATCCCAGTAGAACTGAACATAAAGTTTTCTTTCCCTGACAGTCTATAAATCATAATTATGCAAGGAGGGATACAATGTTGCCAATGGAAATTCACTTGACATAATCAGACCTACTGTCTACTTACTGTTTCTTGACTTTGGCAACACTGATTCTGATGTTGATCTTAATTGAATCGATTTTTCCCCTGTGTATGGTGATTGCAAGGAGCCTGTTATTAAGTATTTTACCTTTTCTTTATAAGTCCTTAATTAAATAATATTCAGCAACATATTATTTTCAGATATTGTCTTTTTATTTTGCATCTCTTTTCCTGAGTTAAAAAATGTTCAAAAAAATAAAAACCTTTTTATAAGCCAAAGGCATTGGTAAACACTTAACAATTTCATACCCAGTAGATGTCTGTATAGGGGATACTATCACCTGTTATAAGAGAATTAAGGTAAAACTGTAAATGATGATTTTCTGAATGGCAAATCAAACATTACCCCCAGAGTTTAAACTCCTATAAAGTGTTGCCTTGGAAATTCAAAGTAGACTATTTTTAAAAAGGCTTACATTCATAATGAGAACTGGAGGTTAGAGTGAAGAAAGTTATCCATAGCTTGTTAAGATACCCTGGAGAGATGAACTCAATTCTTAGGAACAAAACTTGCAAATTAATTCTCAATTCATGCAAAAGTTGAAAGGCTGTGGTCTGAGTACTGATGTATAAAGGACCATTTCATACTTATAATTTAGAAGTCTAGTAATGGCTATAGTGCAATTTTAAAAATTAATTATTAAACCTTTAAATTTAATTTATATCCTTAATGATTTAACTGAGCTAAAAAATCTAATAAATACAATTAAACACTATAATCAAAATGCAGAAAGATTATGATGAAGAGCCAAGAAAACTTTCCCCCTGACAAAAGTAGTAATCAAATATTCCCTTTACTTCCTTTTCCCTCACCTCCACAATATAAATGACTATCAAATGCTTCTGATTTAGTTTAATGTTTTCTTTTTTGTTGGAAACAACAATGGAATACAATGTGGATTTTAATTAAATAAAATAAGCATTTAAGTTCATCGTACAGACAAGTGACTGTGTTAGGTACAGGGCCAAACCAAAAATAATCCAGTCCATATCCACAGGGAGCTAACCTTTTACTAGGTGAGGTGAAAGCTTCATAAAAGAGATGACATATCAGAAGAACTTCAAAGAATGAAACATGGACTGGGATTTTTATAGGTGGATATTAAAACATGAGTTAATTTCACCCACAGGTTCTGGTCTTTGCAAATGCAGAGGTAGAAGATGAAAATATTAAATTTGGAAAATATTAATTCCCAGGCAATTGATATGGTAGGAAAGTAGAAATACTAATAGCACAATGAAGACACGGGTGTTAGATATTATAAGAATAGGAAAAACAAGACTTGACAACTGATTGGTCATAAGGTATTAGGAAAAATGTAAAATTAATAGATGATTACAAGTTTACAAAACAACTATATCTAGCAATCTTTGTATTAGCAGACAAATGATTCCCTGAGCAATTAGGCAGATGATGTCCTCAGTTCTATGTGTGTGTGCAAAATAGTCAGGTGGTAATCTTGCCAATGTAGGAGAGCCTTCTCTCTTGAAAAGTAGAATTGAAAGGACCCTTATAGTGCATGTGTATAGAAATAAGATTGTCTTGGATTGCTGTAATCACTAAGTCCTAATACCTTGTTCCTTTGGCTGATGATCTCAATATGCATCTTAGCATCACCAACCATCACCCAAAATGGGAGACCTGTTTGGGCGTATATTAGATACCAAGTACAGAGGAGAAAGATGATGGTTATTGAATAAGAGAATCAAATATTCTCAAACCAAAACACATTTATATGTAACTCACCTAATAATGTTAATATATGGCCCAGTGAAATGGTAATATCTGGAGACCAACAAATCAACCATGGAAAGGTTGAACACATTATGGTAGATGAATGAAATTGCATACTAGTGAACCATAAAAAGTGAAAAAAATGATGGATTCAGAGAAACCTTGAAGGACTTATATTAGAGGAAAGTCAGTAAAGACTTGGAGAGGAAAGTAGGTGAAACCAAGAAAACTCACTAGACAATGACTGCATCACTATAAGAAACAATTTTGGAAAACTCCGAGAACAAATCAATGACCAGCCATGAATGAATTCCAATGATTCATGATAAAGCATGTGCTACTTACTTCCTAAAGAACATCATAGACTCAAAACAGTGGACATTTTTTTTAACAAGACAAGGTACAAATTTGCTTTACTGGACTATGTTTATTGCTACTAAACACAGTTTTTAAAAAGGAAGTAAGGAATTTGGATAGAGGTAAAAGAGGTAGTCACAGTAATTCCAAAAGGGAAAAAAAGATAAAAGAGCGTTATTAAAGCATTTTTAAATGCCCATACTGGGACAAGAAGGGAGTTATGAAAGAAATCCCGACAATAGGACATCTTTGGTACTAATAGGTTACATTTATTATATACATTTGCAACAGCTATCTATTAGAGATTCAAAAGTTTCATATAGCAGTTCAGTTCTTCTTGTATTTGGAAATATTCCACATCTGTTGTCATTTGTAAAGTATAGAACAAAAGAAAAAATTACATCAGAAAGAAGCATTCTTCTTTATTTCATAATGATTTTTGCACTTAAAGTTCCAATGGATTTTAACTTCCTAAAGCAAGAATTCTGGGATTATTTCATTGTTGTGTCTTCAGAATCTCGAATAGTCCCTTACCTACAAGCATATAAAAGATAAATAAATATTTGGTGTATATTAATGAATTGGAATTTCAAAAAAGCATTTGCAGGAATATTGTCTTAAGATAATGGATGGTCTGAATCTTCATTCAGGAAACTAGAAGTTTATATTCTTTCCCTCATCTATTACAACAACCATAGCTTTATTTAAATGCATTTTTAGCTATGAAACTAGAAAAGGAGTTTATTTTACAGTAAAATTCTTTAGCAATTCTCTCTGTGTAAGTAGGGCATAGCAATATGGAGTCATTGCTCTAAAGTTTAAATGTTACATGGTATATTGATTCATGCTATCAGGTATCTAATCACAAACCTGTGTCTTCAACCTTGACAAAACTTTATCAAGAGATTAACAGTCTCAATGCTAGACTCCAATTGGATAGAAAAAAAACTGTATAAGCTGTTTTGATCACATATTGTGTTTATGATCCGTGTTTGAAACATCAATGAAGTGGAATATATAAGATGTAGTATTCTCAAACTAAGAAAATGAAAAGGAGCCCCCAAAGCTAGATTAAATGATTGCTAATATGTGGGAGGTCACCTTGCTTGCTGTTCTTGAAATACATACGGACTAAAAGTGGTAAAAGAAAATGTTATCTTCATTTCTGTTTTATAGCCAGATAAATACAAAACAAAATAAATATAAAATAAAGCATTCATGTATGGTGCTTAGATTGATGAAGCCTTCTTAATTTTATCACAACGTAA
Source organism: Dromiciops gliroides (assembly GCF_019393635.1). NCBI lineage: Eukaryota > Metazoa > Chordata > Mammalia > Microbiotheria > Microbiotheriidae > Dromiciops > Dromiciops gliroides. The sequence continues at coordinate 138,949,388 of NC_057863.1, read as the reverse complement.
TTTGCATTTAATAATATTTTATGTCCATGTTTTACCATTTAAAGTATTTCATAGTTAATTATAGTTGCCTTGTTTTTCTATTAGCTTAAAATTCTGGTGATCTTACTTAAATAAAACCTTCTTTTATAAATGACTAAGATCTTTACTTTCCACCCAATTTCTCTTTCTATCCATAACTCTGCTTGCTTTTATAATATCAAGGAACATGATTCCCCCAACCCAGTCCATAAGCTTATCACCTGAAAATCTCATCATGATGCTGCTAATTTAGCTTTGGGTACTCAACATCTTCTCACACCCCCTCAGCTTCTCTCCACTCAGATTCAACACGTTTGTTTGGTGGGAGCACTCACACGTCTACCAATGCTTTTTTTTAATGGGTTCTGGCACCTGGATTCTTCTGCTTTCCATTTGCAGTTCTGCTTAGTTTCAAGTAGTCTCTAAAAATAGTGCTCCTGAGCTGAGTATTCCCTATATGCTGCTTTTCCATCTTCTTTTTTTGTGTGTGTGCTGTCTTCACCGATTAGGTTGTAAGCTCCTTAAGGGCATAGACTGTCTTTCCTGTGTTTCTTTATTGTATCTCTACTTTCTTTGTTGATTACATATTTCCATTGCAAAAGCTTAAGTGTGATCCTAGGTATGCTTAGCTAGAACCGACCTGCTGGTTTATGTCTCTGATACTATCTTTCCAAACCATTGGTTTTCTCAACAATACTTATTTATCAACAGTATGAATCCATTACTTGCAGCTACAAACTTAGATTGATATTGTTCTTAAATCTGTCCTTTTACTCCCCCACCTCCTCTCTTTTCTCTCTTTCCTCTTTCTCTCTTCTCTCTCTTCTTCTTTCTCTTCTTCTTCTTCTTCTTCTTCTTCTTCTTCTTCTTCTTCTTCTTCTTCTCTCTCTCTCTCTCTTCCCCTCTCTCTCTCTCTTCTCTCTCTCTCTCTCTCTCTTTTCTCTCTTCTCTGTCTCCCACTCCTACTCCTCTTCACTTCAGCTTTAGGAACCTCTGTGACATGACTCTACCTCAGTTGATCATTTGATAATTATTAATCCAATTCTCATCTTTGTCAATAATCAAATACATTACATTTGCCCCAAAAATAAACTCAAATTCAGGTTCCATATGTCTCTAAGACATGACTGTCTCTAACATTACTATTTGTCTTGGAACTTTGAATCAGAGAGTATTACTTTCAAGAATATTTTTCAGAGTTACTTTTCATTTAAAAACTGCAGTAAAGAATACTACAAAAAAACTTAATGGGATCATGCAATCTTCATTAAGAATTTTGAATTATCAAGAAATTATGTTCATAAAAACATTAAAAATTCCCATCATAAAATCTTTATTGTGATGGTTGTAGAATGCCTAGAAAAAGAACCAAGGAATGCAAAGATTCAATCAATTTTAAAGGGGATCAATGGCAAATAATTTAACCGTTAGGAATCTAATATCAACGTGTTTAATGATCAAGAAGTTGACATATTGCTTGTGGTCTGCATCATACTGGAATGAAGCTTTAGTCATTTCGAGATCATCCTCCTTGAAGAGTAAAAGGAAAGGCTAAAGAATTTCCTTTATAGCCCCCCCCCATAAGCTCCTCAGAACACTGTTACAATGGAATTTGACCATCATATATTTAATAATTAAGGATTAGTACTTGTATAGGACCATATGAAAATAAAAGGAGCTTATACACTAGCATTGGGTTGTTGAGATTCAAGTAGTACTCGAAGTCAAATTCTATATAAGAACTTGATAAGATTCTCCAAATAAAGTAAAAAAATATAGAATTCTCTAAATTTGGTGTTTTAATACAAAAGTGGGGAAAGATGTGTAGAGCAGAGATACATAAGATGGTATGACTAAGAAAAAATAAAAAGGACAAAATCTTCTAGAATACATTGAAGCATCATTCCCTATATCAAAAGCACACATGTATTTCCATGTATACACATATGGGTAAACATATATAGGGAAAATATCTACATTAAATGGCTGTATTAAATGGCTGGAGCATAGATAATAGATTTAGAAATGTTTTTATTTCAATGGACAAGTGAAAACTTGTTATTAATTGGAATTGCAGCTTATTTAGTGTGGACAGTCCTGTCCATCCAGGAGACAGGGCTAAGATCGGACATGTCTACAATAAAAAAAATGAAAAATGTAGAAAATACAGGGGAATCATTTAAAATTTATTAACTCTGAATTAGTTTGATAAGTAATCAAACTTTTAAAATGGGAAAGGGATGTTAGAATTTATATTGACAAAACTAGAATAATTTCATCCTGAATTTTACCCTTTATGTTGAATTCCTCTAAGGATATCAAAATAAAACAAAAAGTTCCTTTGCCAGAAATTCTGGCTTACTAAACAGAGATAGATAGCTGCCAAAGGGCAAATACAGATCAAAATATAAACCCATGTGTAAAATTTTATGCAGAAAGATGATGGATGATTGTAAGCACAATTCTCTCACTAAGCAGAAAGAAGTAATGGAGAATAAAACTTGTTTAAACAGAGTTGCCCAAATATGCAACTCAGCAAATTCATCTCAAGAGCATTTAAGGTTAAAATTTGAAAGAAGAATACAAAGACAAATGCAAAATATTTGCCAAAGTTACCTTAACAAACATTTTTCTCCATAAAGGATTTTAGAAACATCACTCTTGGATTATAATGTTATCACCCTGAGTTGATGCTAGATGAAAATGAAACTATACTATCAAGAAGAAAGGTATCTGGGTTGGACCAAGTATGCAGTGTGTCCCAAAATTCTGAGTGCTGATTGAATGGCTTCAAACTGCACTAGGACTTTCGGGAAACATAAAATGTAGTACCTATCTATGGTGAAGGCAATAGAGCAGTAGAAGCAATACAATTGTGTGGGCTTTGACAGACCCATATATAAGGTATCTGAAAGAAAGGAAAATACCAAAGGTATGGGGGAAAACAAGAACAACTTCTTAACCTTTTTAATCCTATTGAAAATGTGACCAAGAAAACATTAATGTTTTCCTACCTGCTCTCTCATCTCAGAAAACATTTATGAGAGTCATCAACAAACAAATCTAGGACATTCTGCAATAGGGTATTTATAGGGTAAAAAGTTCAGTATTAAAATGTGACACATTAAATAATTTTTTGCATTAAAATATTTCCTATGCATATATCAAATTCATTCAGTATTCCACGGAAGGTGTTATAACCAAAATAACCTTTTCAAAGACCTTCTTACATTTGTTTATCAAAAATAGGAACTACATCAATGGACTAGAACTGGAATAGTGTCCAGGTCAATGAGGGCTTCTTTGTGGAAGTTCTAACAAATACTCCTGCTTGTGGATAATAATGAGCTGATTGTATGGCAGCCTAAAAAGGTAGACGACTTCCTCAAACCAATCTGTAATCACTTAAAGTTGTTTTGTCTCTCCATCCATTTAGAAAATACCAAATGGATGAAAATTACAACATACATTTGGATGGAAACCCTATTGGGCTTGTCTAGCAGTATATGTATGTGTGTGTGTGTGTGTGTGTGTGTGTGTGTGTGTGTGTATATATATATATATGTGTGTGTGTATATGTATATATATGTATATATGTGTGTGTGTATATATTTATATATATACACATATACAGCAAGTATAAATAGAAAATATATTGATCCAAGAGGAAAGTTGATTTTTCTTGCTTTTTCAGAAAACATAAAGCTTAACTGACCTCAAACTTCCCATAAAAGCAAAGATACACATTTTCATTAATAACATTCCATTGGTTTTGTTATGGCAGCACTATAAACTATGAAAAATTAAAGATGGATTATCACACAATGGACAATGGATAGAAACATGATGGTTGTAATCAGGTTATAATACATAACCAATAAGGGACTCCAAAGAAAAGGAGAAAAGTAATTGCATGATAGTAAGAGAAAATGGTATAGTAATGTTAACAAAAAAGGAGGATTATATATAGAATGATCCACTGTGAGCTAGTAGATTTTGGAGAAATTGAGAAAAATTTCCTGCATATTGATTACAACTTCTGCAATGATATTTTTTGAATAGTATGGAAAATTTCACCTAGGATAGCTACTCAAAGATAAATTTCATTTAATTAAAGATGTCATTTCATATGGTCTAGCTAATTTTTTGATATTAAATGACCTTCAACCATAAATCTCATTCTAAGAGATGTGAATCAATAAATACTTCTTCAGTAGCTTGGAGATCATCAAACCAAACTTTTATGATAAAAGACAGGGCCCAAGTAGTGGTTATAAGACTCTGTGAATCCATTTTTGGGAGTATATTGGGAGGGAACAGATGAATCAACTTCAGACCAGCTGAAGGCTAACAGTGAATGAACACTGTTTTATAGTAAACCATAATTTGGTAGCCTTTTAAAAAATATTACTAGTATGAAATTCAGGTGTTTGCATGCTACTGTTGGACTGAAAATCTGGCCACTCACTATCTCTCCCTCAGATGTCAAAACTAAATAGAAGTGTATGTAGGAAAAGAGAAGGGGGATATGGGAAGTATTCACTTTCTTTAAAAAAAAAAACACTAGTGACAGTTTGCATTAGAAGTTCCTAGTCAAATCAAGAGAGCAGTTCTTAGACCATCATTTCTCATTTCCTTTTCTTTTGTCCTTCTCTTTGTCTCAGAGTTTACCTCATGGACACTTCCAAGTTCAAGAGTACCCAAGAAATTGAGACCTCTTTAGATCAGTCATTTGGGAAGCTGTTTCCTAAAGTATGTCCAATAGCATGCTTCTTGGAGAAAGAAGTGCATTATCCTGAAGCTAAAGACCTAAAGCCATGCAATGGAAAGGGGGTAGAGAAAGTAAAAAAAAAATAAAAAAGACTTTGCTTTATCAGGTTTATTTTTTAATTTTTTTCCATAATACAGTAGAAGTTTACTATATTATATGAATACTTTATATTTGTATGTACAACTGTGGTTCAATGAGTCCCAGGATAATAGAATCACAGATTAATAGTTGGAATATTTTTTCAACTATTTTATTTTTTATTATTATGTGTTGGTTAAAATTAAATTTCTCCATATTGTACATTAAATGACTATTGAGGAAACTAATTCTCTCTTATTCGTATTCAGAGAAACTTAGATGCAAACCATACATAAATTTCTTGTGAACATTATCTTGGAATAAAATTCTGGTCTGATGGCAAAAGCCAGAGAGACAAACTGACTATTTTGGATTAGACCCATTTGTACTGAATATATTTGAAATGATCCCAATGATTTTTGAGAAGCCCCAGCCCATGAAATTACACCAGGAAACTTGGATTTAGAGAGTTAAGTGAGTTGTCCAAGCCCAGAAACCTAGGCAGCACAGTGAATTGAGATCTGGGCTTGAAGTGAGCAAGGCCTGAGCTCAAATCTGTCCTTAGACACTTATTAGTTGTATGATCTTGGAGAAATCACTGAACCTCTTCTTTTTCTCAGTTTTATGATGTGTAATCTGTGAATGATAATAGCATCAATCTCCTAGAGTTGTAAGGATAAAATGAGATTTTATATGACTAATCACACATATATTCATATACTTATATATACTCGCACATATATGTTGTATACGTTTATGTGTGCACACATGCATGTGTATACATACATATATGTATGCATAGTCATGTGTAAAGATGAAAGTATTATATAAATGCTAAATAGGAAAGATGATAATGAGGAGGAAGAGGGGGGAGAAGAAGAGGAGGAGGAGCAGGAGGAGGAGGAGAGTGACATAATATTGGTTTGGACCAAGATCACCCATAACTCAAATGGCAGGGACCACTCTAACATATCACATAGTCTTGTCAAAATCATGGGACATATCTCTATGCTTTATCTTCATGGGGGGCAATAATAGCTACATAATCAACACCTGCTTATTAACTAATTGATAAATATGGTTTCTTTGATCCAAGTCAAAATTGAGTAGTGTAAATAATGGAACACATGAGGGTATTTGGAAGATATAGCTTTGGGTCTTGGAATCCATGACTTTCTAGCCACATATGTGTAGGTATATCTCTCTAATCTTATGTAAATAAGATAACAATGTCTACACCACCTACCTCACAGATTTATATTTGTATTTGTGGAAATTGATTGGTGAACTCAAAAGAATTAAAACAATGCTATTCCCATTTTGAAAGGCTATATAACTTCAGGGACAAGCTTTAGTATAGGCAGAATAAATTTATTTTGCACATAAACATACCACCGTATACATAATAAAAAATCACTTAATGTTTAATGGTGATGATGGTGAGGACGTATCTGATGTGAATTTTCAAGATGTGACATCAGCATCATGCCCAACATAAGAACTGGTGCTCCTTATCAAGTAGGGAAGGGAGCAGACAGCATGGTAAAAAGGGATATTCCATTCTACAACTGGCTGCTAGTGCATGCAGCTGTCAGCAACATCCTTAGTTTTGATTTGCCCTTTTAGCTGTGAAATATCTCAAAACAAAACAAAAAATGGAGTAAATATTCTAGAAGCACAAAATCACTCATTCTCCTGTAATCTGCTATAGCAAATATAGGTTCACTCTAAATTAAAAATGTCTTTGACATTTTGGACAGCAATTTCTACTCACTTTGGGGAATATGGCATATTTGAACATGTTAACTAGCCATTTCTGAGTATAAAATCCTTTTCTCTTCTAAGAAGCAATTCGAGTATGACCTTTAATATAAAACTGATCTACCCAACTGCTAATATCTCCTTTATTTCCCTTATCAGTATTATACACACACATATGTACACACATATATACATATATACTCATATACATTTATGTTGTCTCCTTGTATAGAATATTAGTTCCTTGAGCATGTCAAAATGTGGAATTTATAGGGAGTTTCTGGTTGTCTAACTGAAGAGAAGTTGTCGTAAATAAAGGAAGAGTCATTTTGATCTCTCAGCATGGCCAGGATGATATTAGCTATTGGTGAATGGGGAAGGTGAAGGAGAGTGAGTGGGTTCTTTGACATTCGAAGGCAAGTGCCTGTTACTGGTGCACTTAGGGAAAAAAAAAAAAAGTTTGCATACTTCCTGGATCCTGGTGCTAATTCGCATGGAGCAAACACAATAGATTTACAATAAAATTTAGCCTTTAAATTAGATTTCATATATTTGATAGAAAGTTCTGAAAACCTGTTATTTTTAGAGAGGAAAATAGAATACACAAGCAGAAGTTGGTTTACCCTGAGCTTTGAGAGTGCTTGAATTTAATAAGGATGGTGAGGTTTAGTGCTGATTAGGGTCTCAAAGTCAAGCAAAGAGTGTAAAAAACAAACAAACAGGAGAGTCAGGGACAAACTTTTGGGGAATGACCACATTAAGTGTTAAAGGGAAGAGACAGAGGATTAAATAAAGGAGGAGAGAAAAACAGGAAGATATCTTGAGAAGAAAAGAAAGAAAGGGAAATCTAGGGGAAAAAAAATATATATATATATATATATATATATATATATATATATATATATATTTTTCAGGGCAGTTGGGGTTAAGTGACTTGCCCAGGATCACACAGCTAGTAAGTGATAAGTGTCTGAAGCCGGATTTGAACTCAAGGCCTCCTGAATCCAGGGCTGGTACTCTATCCACTGCACCACCCAGCTGCCCAGAAAAAATAATTTTAAACAAATTATTTGTATGACACAAATATTATGTTTAATACCAAAACAAAATACAGCAAAAATATAGAAAATTATAGGCTAATTTCCCCAATGAAAATCTGCACAAATTTGAAATCAAATACTAGCAAGGAGATTACAGCAATATAACACCAGAAAGACCTTGGACATTGATCAATTGGAATTTATACAAGGAAATCAGGAACCATAGGCATAATTGACCATATAAATAATAAAAAATAGTAAAATCATATGATCATATCAATGGGTTGAGAAAAGCCTTTTGAAAAACATTCATTTCTTTTAAGATACTAGAAATAATAGGAATTAATAAAACTTTTTTTAATGAAATATTGTATTTCTCTAAAACCAAGAGCAAGCACTATCTATAATGGGGATAAATTAAAAGCATTCCCAATAAGATGAGGGGTGAAGCAAGTGTTAAGGGCTAAAATTCTAGCTAAACTGTCTAAAATATCCAATGAGTGGTAGCCAGTAAATTATAAGCTTTAGCAAGAGTTAGACTTTTAAGCATTTATTAAGGAGAAGAAGAATTTGGTAAAGAGAGAAGAAAGGCCTAGATTCCTCTATCTATTAAAGGGAGAGCACATTTCTAGCTGCCTTCTCCACCAGCATCCCCAGGAAAGAGAGCAAGACTGAGTGCCAGTCTCCCTGACAACTAAGAAAAGACTCCTGATCTTGCCCTCAAAGACCTTCGCTTCATGGGCAGAAATCTTCTACAGTAAGTCTCCAGCAGGTGGCGTCATTCCAATCGTTACACAAGGCTGTCCATTATCACTACAATTACTTAATATAATTCTAGAAATGGTAGCTATTATAATAAGAAATGAAAAAGAAATTGAAGGATTTACAACAAGCAATGAGGAAATAAAACAATCACTCTTTGCTGATGATATGATGGCACACTTAGAGAACTCTAAAGAATCAACTAAAAACAACTAGTTGAAATAATTAACAACTTTAACCAAGTTACAGGATATAAAACAAACCCACATAAATCATCAGCATCTTAAAATATTACCAACAAAATCCAGCAGGAAATGATAAAGATTTTAAATCACTACAAGAATAGAATCAAGATGGAAGAGAATAGGCAGCAAAATAACTGAACTCTCCTAACAATCTTTCTAACCAACTTGAAAACATTTCCTCAAATCAAGTTACATTCTGAAAGACGCAACAGAAGAGCAGAGTAAGAGATTTTTTTCAGCTCAAGACAACCTCAGGAGGTGAGGTCAACAGGAGATGTCTCTGACAATAAAGTGGGAGATAAAATTAGTACATGTCTCTGACAATAAAGTGGGAGATAAAATTAGTACAACAGGAGCACAAGCAGTGGCCCTTGGAATAGCAGCAGCAGAGGCAGCTTCAGGAGCCCTCAGACCAGAGATAATAATAGAATTGGACAATTGGACAAAAAGAGATATGATGGACCATTTTCTGGCTGGCCCTGATTGGCAATTCTGTTGCCCATATTCAATTCTGGGTCATAATTCCAGGGTGGGGCACAATAATAAAAAAAAAAGAGGCAAACTTTCACTAAAGCAAAGAGCTACTTAAAAAGCAGAATCGAACAAATGAATAAGGTGTTAAATATTTCACTGAAGAAAAATAATGTTCCTTATAAAGCAGAATTGGCCAAATGGAAAATGAGGTATGAAAGCTCACTAAAATTAATTCCTTAATAATTAGAATTGTTCAAGTAGAATCTAATGACAACATGAGATATCAAGAAACAATAAAAAAGCAAAAAATAATGAAAAAATATAAGATGTGAAATATCTAATTGGGAAAACAACTGATGCAGAAAATAGATTGAGGAGACAATTTAAGAAATATAGGACTACCTGAAAGCCATCATGAGAGAGAGAGAGAGAGAGAGAGAGAGAGAGAGAGAGAGAGAGAGAGAGAGGCCAAACATCAGATTTTAAGAAAATTATCAAGGAAAACTACCTCTATATCTTAGATACAGAGGGCAAAATAGAAATCAAATTAATCCACTGATTACCTCCTGAAAGAGATCCCAAAATGAAAACTGAAAACATCCATGAATATTGTATCCACTTTCCAGAGCTCCCAAGTCAGGGGAAAAATAAATATTTCAAACATCAAGAAAGAAACTATTCAAATATCATGTAGCCTCAGTTAGAATAACGTGAGATTTAACAGTTTCCACCTTTAAAAAGCAGAGGGTTTGGAATATGATATTTCAAACGTCAGAGGAGTTAGGACTGCATGCAAAAATATCCTACCCTGAAAAAACAAATATAATCCTTCAGGGGTAAAATTGAATTGTAATGAAATAGAAGAATTTCTAAAAGACCAGAGCTGAACAGAAATTTGACATTCAAAAACAAGACTCAACACAAAAATAAAAGGTAAACTTGAAAGAGTAATCACAACAGTCTCAATAAAGTTAAACTGTTTACATTCCTCTATGAGAAAATTGTACATGTAACTCTTAGGAATTTTATCTCTATTAGGACAGTTAAGAGTCTACATAGAAAAAAAGCACATGAGTGTGAATCAATTATGTTTGGATGATCTAAAAAGAAATAATGAGAAAGACGGATGTACTATAAGAAAGTATAAGTAAGAGGTAAAATAGGGGCTTTTTTAGATAAATGACACTCAGGGGTTTTCTAGTGGAGGGGGAAATGTCAGAGGGGTGTAGGGAAATTTTTTAACATCACTCTCATTGGAATTGGTTGAAAGAGCAGAGAATATGTGTACATACTCAGATTGGTATAGAAATATATCTTACCCAATGGGAAAGAGGGGGAAGGGGATAGGAAATATGGGGTGGGGTGATAAAAAGAAAAGTAGGTTTAAGGGTAGTAGTCAGAAGCAAAAGATTTTAGAGGAAAGAAAGGATAAAAAAAGTAGGCTAAAGAGGTGAAAATGGAATGGAGAGAGATACAGTTAATTATCATAACAGTGAATGGGATGAACTTATCCATTAAATGGAATTCTATAACATAATGGGTTAAAAAAATAGAATCCTACAATAATGTTTTTATACTAAACACAGAGTTTATATAAAGGGGTAGAGCAGAATCTATTATTCTTCAGCTTAAGTAATAAAATGTAGGGGAATTAATCATGATCTCAGATCAAGCCAGTATTTACTTGATTAAAAGAGATAATCAGGGAAATCACTTTTTGATAAAAAAAATAATGTATATTAAAGAAATATCAAAATGTTTTACACCAAATTTCTGTGATACAGGCCTCATTTATCAAATATATAAGGAACCAAGTCAAATATATAGAAAATAAGAGCCCTCTCAATTGAAAAAAATGGCCAAATGATTTAAACAGCCAGTTTTTAGAGGAAATCAAAGCTACATATAGTCATCTGAAAATATCCTATAAATCACTATTGATTAGAAAAATGCAATCAAAACCAGCTCTTTGATGAATAACCTCATACTTAATGCAAATGACAAATTCTGGAGTTGATGAAGAGATATAGGAACACTAAAAACTATTGGTGGATTTGTTAACTGGTCCAACTATTCTGTAGCATGATTTGGAACTATGCCCAAAGGGCTATAAAACTGTGCATACCCTTTTGCCCAATAAAACCAGTACTACATCTGTACCTCAAAGAGATCGAAGCAAAAGAACAAAAGACCCATGTATACAAAAATATTTATAGTAACTTGCTTTATGGTGGCAAAGAATTGGAAATTGAAAGGATGTCCATCAATTGGGGAATGGCATGACAAGTTGGCATATATGATGTGATAGGATATTACTATGCTACAAGCAGGTGGGTTTATAAAAACCTGGAATAATTTATATGTCCTGTTTCAAATTGAAGTAAGAAGAACCAGGAAGTCATCATGCACAGTAATATCAAAATAGGAAAATTGATCAACTGTGTTTAGCAATTCTTATTAGTATAATAATGCCAAGACAATTCTGAAAGAATTAAAAATGAGAAATCCTATCAATTTCCAGAGAAAACTGATGGATTCTGAGTGTAGAATATAATATATTTTTTTACTTTCTTTTTCTCATGTTTGTAATGTGGCCAAATATGGAAATATGTTTTTGTATAATTTAAAATGAATAGATGATGCCATTTTACTTGTCTTATGTGTTGGAGAGCAATGTGAGGGAAAAAGGGAATTTGGAACCATATCAACTCAATTACAAAACATCCTTCACACAAATACAGATCTAAAAAACTGGAGGAATATTAATTCCTCATGTGTAGAGCTATTCAAAATAAAAGTGTCAATTCTACCTAAGTTAATTTAATTATTCAGTCATACCAATCAAATTGCCAAGAAATTATTTCATAGAGCTTTAAATAATAATAACAAAATTCATCTAAAAAAGGAAAAGATCAAGAATATTAAGGGAATCAATGAAAAAATGTGAAGGAAGACAGCCAAGCAGTATGAGATTTCACACTCTTTTACAAAGCAGTAACCATTAAACTTATCTGATATTGTCTAAGAAATGGAGTGTTGTATCAGTGGATGAGATTGGGTTCACAATATACTGGACTAAACAAACACAACCATCTAGTATTTGATAAACTCAAAGATCCAAACTTTTGGACAAAGAACACACTATTTGACAAGAAATTATTGAAAATCTAGAAAGCAGTTTGGCAGAAACTAGGCATAGACCATCATCTCATAGCATATATGAAGATAAAAACAAAATGGTTACATGAGTTAAACAGGGTGATGTCATAAGTACATTAGGGGAGCATGGAAACTTTTACCTCTCACTTCTATAGAGAAGTATGTGATCAAATAAGAGATAGAGAGGATCATGGGAATTAAGTGGATAATTCTTCTTAGATTAAATTAAAATAGCTTTGCACAAATAAAACCAATGCAAGCCAAAATTAGAAGAAAAGCAGGAAATTGGGGGGAAACTGGAAAATTACAGTAAATTTCTCTGATAAAGGAATCATTTTTCAAATATTTGAGAAACAGTTGAATTTCTGAAATTAAGAACCATTCACAAATTAATAAATGATGAAAGAATATGAATGAACAATTTTCAGAAGAACCCAAAGCTATCTATAATCATATGAAATAATGTTCTAAATCAACATCGATTAGAAAATTAAAATAAAACCACTCTGAGTATCTTATACATATCAGATTGGCTAATATGACAGTAAAGGAAAAATGAAAAATAATGAAGGGGATGTGGAAAAATACTAAGTATTATTGGTGGAGTTGTGAACTGGTCAATAATTTTGTAAGAGCAATTTGGAACTATGCTCCATAGGGCTTTAAAACTGTGTTTACACTTTGAACCAGCAAGGTGGCACAATGGATAGAGAGCTAGGCCTGGAGTCAGGAAGACTCATCTTTCTGGCTTCAAATCTGGCCTCATACATTTACTAATTTGTCACCTTAGGCAAGTTACTAACTGTTTATGCCTCATATTTCCTCATATGAAAATGAGCTGGAAGAAGGAATGCCAAACTAATCTAGTATCTTTTTTATCATAAAAATATTTTCTCTTATTTCCAGTTACATGTAAAGATAGTCGTTAACATTTGTTTTTCATAGTGATTTTTAGTTCCAAATTTTTTTCTCCCATCCTCCTTTCCCTTCCTCAACCACAAGACAGAAAGAATTTGGTATAGTTTATAATATATGTGTGTGTGTGTGTGTGTGTGTGTGTGTATGTACATATATATGTGTATGTGTATATACTTATAAATTCACACATACATCTAATTAAACATTTTTTCTGCATTAGTCATATTTTGAAAGAAGAATCACAACACATGGGAAAAACATCAAAAAAGAAAAAAAAAACACAGCCAAGAAGCAGAAACAGCATTGTTCAATCTGCATTCCAGAATCACAGTCCTTTTTTTTCTGGATGTGGAACACATTTTCTATGGTGAGTTCTTTGAAATTGTTTTGGATCATTGCAGTGGTGAGAAGAGCCCAACTCTATCACTGTGATCATCACACAATGTTTGCTGTTACTGTGTTGAAGTGTTCTCCTGGTTCTGCTCATCTCATTCAGCTCAGTTTTATGTAGTCCTTCCATGTTTCTCTGAAATCCTCCTGCTCTTCATTTCTTACATAACAATAGTATTCCATTACATTTATGATACCACAACTTATTTAACCATTCCCAAATGATGGGCATTCCCTCAATTTCCAATTATTTGCCACCCACAAAGAGATTTGAATCACAAAGTATAAAGAAATTATATTGTATTGCTTGAATAAAATAAAGAGTGGAAATAACATGTGCCTTTCATTCTCACTATCTATACAGATATTTTGTCTATTTATAAGTATATGTATGTGTATATGTTCATGCATACAGGCATTTGCATATGCTTATGTAAACAAAATATTGAATATATGGGTATGTGCATATGTACATATCCTTGATGATGAGTATCCCATTTGGGGGATTACATATTATATGTCTTTTATAACATTTATTTTATCAGATACATAGTTATTCACACATCTTATGAGTGAAGAAATCTCTATATTACCATTTTAATACAATGGAAAATTGAATCTATTTCTTAAAGTGTATTTGGAATTTTTAATAGAAAAGGGCAAGAAATTGCTAAGAAAGTTATCTGTATAAAAAGCCCAATTTTTAAAATCGTCATTACTCTGAACAATTTAAAGCATAATAGGACCATTAGTCTTGAGTCAAGATACCATACCCTTCATTTTAGAATAAGAAAACTGATGCCAAAAGAGATGATGTGATACCCTCAGGGTGGTCACACAGATTAAGTAAATGACACTCATGTTTAAAAACTAGAGCTTCAACATTCCAAAGCCATAAATCTTTCCATTTTACCAAACCTTTATTCATTTTGTACAAAATATCTATTAACACACATGATAAGATTTGAGTGAGGTTGAGAATCATTGTAAATGAGTATTAATAACTTTAGAACATATCTGCATACAGCAAGAGGACCTGTGTTTAGGAGTGTGCTGGAGCCAGCTCAAACTGCTCATTGAGAATCGATTGTTTTATTTTCTGTGTGCCTTTATACATTTGAAATTGGAAAATTCTATAAATTAGGTGAGATTCATGCTTCTGTTAATTATATAGTCTTTAAAAAGTAGTGAATAAAATGTCAACATTGCAGATCAACTTAAAAAGTGCCCCCTGCAAACATTTTTGAGAGAATTGGTTGTTAAACATATGATCAGCAGATGATTGACTTGAATCTTACCTCTTCTACATGTAAAAGTCATGAAAAAAATATATTGCCACTTTGGACAAGTTTCTTTATCTGTAATAAAGAGATTTTTGACTAAAATGAAGGCCTCTGAGTCCCCTTTCAGCTTAAATTATTTTTGCAATGTACTTATTTATATTTGGTCTGCCATTATCTCCTTAATAGAAGCACACACTAATGGGATCTACAAAGTAGGCAATATAACTATTACCTTTGAAGCTATTTTGGTGGTACTTAACCCCTTTCTTGCTCTTTGAGGAGAATGAGAGCCTGAAGAAAAGAAACAGAGCGCCACAGCAAAACGTGACTTTCCAATGTAGCATCTTTTAGGAGCCTTTTTCCTAGGTTGGGACTTAGAGCTATTACTAGGAAGGTTCTATGTCCTGTCCTTGATGAAGGAAAAAAGACATAAGGAATTGGAAAGTACATGGAACCTCAAATAGACTTACTATTTGGAACACAAAAGTCTTGTTTGAAAAGTAATGATATGAAGCATTTTCTTATTTACTATGTGTACTTTCTATTTTCTTTTTCTAGGACAGTGTTCAGGATGAACGCTACTGAACAAAGTTATGAACTTCACATGGAGGTAAAAATATATAAGAGATTAAAATAATTTAACTAAAGTCCAAAATATATCTTAGCATTTTGTTTCTTTTGTTTGCTTTATACCATATCTGTACTTTAATCTTTGTATTGAAATATTATGAACAACTGATTGCCCAATCTCTCTTGGAAATGGGTTCCACATCTCTAAAATGAGAATCTGGCAATACAGATGATTTCTAAGGTCTTTTATATAGTAAAATTCTACTGGTACCTTGAAAATAATATTTACAATAAGACTGATTTATTTAGTTAAATTAAGAACTATTTCATTTTGGGGATTTATTTTGGTAGTAGAAGAATTGCTATTGTTTTGTTTTTGTTTTTCAGGAAAAAAAAATAAATGTATGTGGTAAAAATTGCTAAGATTCATTTGATTAATAATGGATCAGAATACTAGTGCCAACATCTGTTGTATGTTATTGGCAGACATACTGGAACTGTGGGCATCATGACCAGGAGAAAAAATGTGACGCTCCTTGGCAACTTGCTTACATATGTAACTATATTTACTAATATGACATATTAACAATAATATTACCATGCTAAATTATATATTAATAGTAATAATTGTAATAATTATAGCAAAACCAATAATCTGTCATTTATAGAAAGCTTTTGAATTTTGCAGCATAGTTTATATGTGTTACCTTATTTCATGCTACTACAAAATATCCTTTTACAGAAGAAAAAGCATCCTCAGATAGATTAATTGATTTACATGTAACAGCATAAGTAGTAAGATATTATTTCAAATCCCACGCAAAGTTGTAATGATTTCTAATAATTTTCATGGGTAAAATAAAAAAGCCCAATACCTATTTACTTATAGGATCTATAAGATCACCTTCCATTTTTTTTTACAGATGTGGTTTATATAGTCTGAAGAATTTATTCAGACTAAGCCTCCCACAGCATGGGTTCAAATGCAAGTAATTTTGTTATCTATTCTGCTTCCTATGTCATGCGTGATTCATTCTTTGGTACCTGTTTAAGCAAGTATATTTGCATCCTCTAAGATCCCAATTGCTTTAGTTAGGGCATTCCTTCCACTAATAAGATTCTAGGCCCTCTGCCTTGTGTTAGGTGATCTTTATGAGGGTTAGTAAACCACCACTAAGAGGGCAACTTGGAGATGAGATAGTTCGAAATTAACTAGGCTGTATACAACACCATGCATTCTGATACCCTCAGAAAGGATCTAGACTTTTATTGGACAGGCCTTTAATATAGGTTGAACCCCTATTCTATCATGGAATGAGACCAAAAAAGGAAATGTTGAGTTCTAATGCAATTGGAGTTGCAGTAAACTGAACAATTTGCTAATAGCAAGTGCCTTGGTTGATTAGATGGGAAATGGTTGGAGGCTATGGCAGAGGCAGAAAGGGGTTAAAAATCGGAGATTTACAGTAAGATCCATGGGTGATGTGGGGATGGGGTGAGGGATAGAAGATCTAAATAGAATCAAGACAAGTGATTCTTGTTGCAGGTTGTAAGAATTTTATGTAAGAAGACAAACAAGTGCTAAGGAATGTAATTGTCTTCTCATGTACTCAATAGGCTTCATAGATCTGTGAGCTTTAATCCATGTCATATGACAGCCTGACAGCCTGCCCAGCTACCCTGGGTTTTATAATACACTGTTATCTAGGGAGATATTCTTATGTCAGTGCTTTTGTTTCCCTCCATGGAAGGTTATAAGGCAGTCGTTTCATTCGGACCCCTAGCAGATGGAGCATTTTCATCTTTTTATTAATTTACATGGAATTCAAAATGAATCAGGTTTCAGCTCATGATCATCGAAAGCTTTACAACTTGTAGGAATGCAAGAAATTGTGTTTCCCTGGGCAACAACTTTGACACACTGAATATCCCCTCCACAACCTGAATGAGACATGACTTCAGTGGTGGTTAATCAGTCATAGGTGAAGTCCTAACCTTTACTGAATTTTAATGGAAAGATCAGCAAATGCCTTCATGAAAAATTATAACAATGACTTTACTTTTTAAATCATAGTATTTTCCTGATATACAGCTCTGCCCATTAACCCTCTCTTGTGATAAAAAGCAAAGACAACTGACAAGTTCACTAAATTTGACATTGCATGTAATATTCTGCACCTCCTACTTCCCATGCTCCTTACCTCTCTGTCCAGAGAAAGGAAGTATGTACATATGTGAATTTATGTCTTTTTTATATGTCCTCTTTGACCACGATTATCATTATAGATAACGAAAGCTCAGTTCAGCATATACATCTTTTCTTTCTCTTGTTTGATGCACACAATTCCTGGCCAATACTTTATGCCCTAATTGCAAAAGACAATTCTATTTTACAATACCATCTTCCTTGTCAACTTTTCACTTCATGCTAAACCTTGCAGTGTTTTATTTTTTTTTTCCGTAGGTTTCCTAGTATCTAGAATTCTTTCCTCCTGAGGTATAATTTGTCCCCATGGGGATCACCAGGAGTAGGTAGTAGTATCAGGTCTGTAAAGTCCAGGAAGCTCTCCCATCACATTCCAAAACCCATTTTAGAAAGACAGTACTTTTGAGTAGTTAGGCCAGTTGTAAGCTGCCCTGTATCTTTCAGATACACCTCTAACTATATTTTTATCATAAAAAATACACTTAAATGTCCATAACTCATGTGTTAAATTGTTTCTATGCCTCTGGCAGCTTTCTCTTAGTACAGCCTGGGAAAACCCAGACTAGACTTGGTAACCATATTGTAACTGTATGCTACAAGTAAGTTTTCATTTTCAGAATGATTTTCTTCAGGGCATTCAAATGAAGGGCAATTATGTTCCTTGATGTGTAGATGTTTGTTTATAGTAGATATTTGATGGCTCCAATATGAACTCCTCTTTTCTACTTTGTTAATATGTGTTGCTGTGGAAAGTGGAAAGAAAAGTAAGATTTGATACAATTTTCCTTAACAGCAAAAGCTACCATATTTTGTTTTGGCTGTTTTATAATGATAGTTGACATTCGTACAGCTTTTATGTGTTACAAAATATTTTATATACATTTCCACATTTTTATCTTTAATTACCTTTGAGGTAGATAGTATAAATAGTATTAGTTCTATTTACAGATGAAGAAATTGAGGCATGAAGAGATTAAATAACTTAAATCATTCTCACATTTAGTAGAATCTGAGATTTGAAACTAGTTCTAACTTCCAATTCACTGTTCCCTTTCTTATGCTACATTTGCCTTACATGCTTCTTAGCTGTATTTATTTTTGACAGGTTTGACAAAAGGAACACAGTTGAATTTTCGCTTTGATGATTTTTGATGGAAGAAAGGTAAGAAAGTTACAAGTAAGGGTAGACATTTTAAGGTTTGGAGATGTCAGTCGTGAAAGAGGATCTTTTATACCTGCTATTGTTTTGGAAACGCCTTATAATGCCATAATTTACTAATTAGGATATATAACCATTATGTTGCATAGTTAACAGAATTTTCTACCTTTTAGAATGTACAGCATAAATTTATATTTTCAGCAGAATATGGAAATTAACACTTCTAAGCTTCCTAAAAAAAAAAAAAACATACATCCAACTCCTGTCATAAGTTATTTGCTTACCGTAAAGGCAAGACAGATAGTTACTGTTTTACAAGTCTCTAAATTTTCATTTTCAAATATTCAGTGGGAAAAAAGGTCGTAAGCAAATGCTGCTGAAATACATTTTTTCTGTTATAGCCAGAACTCTGAACTAGTCCAAACAAGCTCAGTGTCTTAAGTCAAGAGGCAAATGGAGCGAAGATGACAGTTTGCATATCAGTGATACCAGAGGTTAAGAAGCAAAAGTTTTCAGCTTTAACTGATGTCAAAGATAGCTCATAATTATTCAGTTACTGTATGTGCCTCTAGTTCTTGAATAATGTTGGCATAAAAATGAAGGAGAGCATTCTCTGAAGAGAACAGGGGAAATGTTCAGGGTAAAACCATCATCAGTACAAATTAAGCTACTGCATTAAATCCACATCATTAATAAAATGTGTGCATAAAATCATGATAAGTTGTGAGAATACAATATTGGAACCTCAGTAAAAATGTACCTGTGTTTAAAAAAGATGAAGAGTTATATGTCCCCATAAAAAGAATTTCATTGAAAGGGATAAGGGAGGTACAAACTAAGGGGACACATGGGGAATTTCAGGAGGGGATTTGAGGAAGGATGAGAACTTATGGAATGGAGAGTCCGGAAAAGAGAGTATTAGGGAGAGAGGATAGAAGAAAAAACACAGAAAAGCAAGAGAACACTGGTTTTCTTTAGAGAATTCACTTTCAACTGTACAATAGATTTGAGATGAGAGAACCTAGGTACATTTCCATGTTCTGCTATTCAATAACTCTATGTATCTTAGGTAAAGTAATTTATCCCTTTATGGCTCTGTCTTCTTCTCTATAAAGCACAAGGGCCTGGATTAGATGACCTCTCAGATTCCCTCTCTTCTAATGCTATGATGTTATGACCATATTTCTCTCCTTTCCTCCAGCTCCTATTTCTAACCCCTTATATTCTTTCTATTATATTTTATATTTAGAATTTTATTTTTTCCAAATTACATGTAAATACAAATTTTGCAACAGTATTTTTAAAATTTTGCATTCCCAAATTCTCTTCCTCCCTCCCTCACCCAGCCCAAGAACTCAAACAATTCAATATAAGTAATACATCAGCAGTCATACAAAACATTTCCATATTATCCAAGTTTTGAAAGAAAATAGACAAAAAACAAAACTTCAGATAAAGGAACTAACAAACATATTATGGTTTCGATCTGGATTCAAGTATCATCAATTCTTTCTTTGTAGATGGATTGCATTTTTTTCATAAGACCTTCAGAGTTGTCTTGGATCATTACATTGTGAAAATAACTGAGTCATTCCCAGCAGGTCATCTCACAATATTACTGTTATTTTGTTTACAGTGCATTTCACTTTACATCAGCTCACACAGGTCCTTTCAGGTCTTTCTGATAGCAACCCTGCTCATAATTTTTTTAAAAATTGTGAACTACAATTATATAGTATTTTAGAGAGAGATTTAATTACAATAAAGCCATGAGGTTGATTATTGCAACAACAGTTATAGGTAACATTTATATAGTACCTATACTTGACAGATAATTTTCTTTCCCCATAGCCAGCAAGTACATATGTTTTGCCATTATCATCATCAATTAATCAACATCAATCAATCATCATCCTGGGTCTAACCTGCTCATGCCAATCAGTCCTCATCACTAATCAATCCTCATCTTTCTCCAATCATCATCAATCCATCAATCAGGCAATCCATCATCATTATGATCATCTTACATCACTCTTGCCTCTGCTTCAAAATTTTTTTTCCCAATTACTATTGTTAACTGTTTCCCTCCAATCCGATTCCCTTCCAATGATATTTACACTATGTCTATCTTCTTTTACCCTATCCCTCCTCAAAAGTGTTTTGCTTGGGGGCAGCTAGGGTGACACAATGGAAAGGGATAAGAAGGGAGGGCTGAAAGAAGGGAGGGCAGAGTGTGGGAGGGGGCAGTCAGAAGCATAACACTGAATCCAGGGGCGGTGCTTTAGCCACTGTGCCACATAACTGCCCCCTGTTCTGCTTCTTTCATGTGAGATTTCACCCCATTCTACCTCTCCCCTTCTCCCTCCCCCAGTACAATCCTCTCCCCCCCCTCAATTATGCCCTAAAGATGTCATGAAGGGGCAGCTAGGTGACACAGTGGACAAAAGCACCCACACTAGACCAAGGAATTCAAATATGGCCTCAGACAGGAGACACTCCACCAATTCCATGACACCAGGCATGCCACTCAACCCTGATTTCCCCACCAAAAATAAATAAACCAAAAATAAATGCTTTACCGATATCATTCCTTCTTAATCATTTCCGACCTGTGCCTTCTGCCTAAAATTATACAATCATCTGCCCTATTTCTGAGATAGCTCTTATTTATTTGACTTATCATCTTCCCATGTAGGAATGTAAATAATTCAACCCTTTCACATCCTCATGATTTCTTTTTCCACTTTAACTTTTGATGCTTCTCTATGGTCTTGCATTTGAAAGTCAATTTTTTACTCAGTTCAGGTCTTTTTCTTAATGAATGACTGAATGTCTTCCTTTTAATTGAAGTCCCATTTTTGTCACCTGAAAGATTATATTCAGTTTTGCTGGGTAGGTGATTTTTTTGTTGTAATCCCAGTTCCTTTGCCCTCCAGAATATCATATTCCATACCCTCTGATCCTTTAATGTAGAAGCTGCTAGATCCTATGCTATCCTGACTGTGGATCCACAGTATTTGAATTTTTTCTTTATGGCTGCTTGCAATATTTTCTCCTTGACATGAGAGCTCTGTAATTTGGCTAAAATTTTCCTGGAAGTTTTCATTTTGGATCTTTCATGGAGGTTATTGGTGTATTCTTTCAATTTCTATTTTTAACTTCTGCTTTGAGATCTCAGAGCAATTTTCCCCTGAAAATCTCTTGGAAGGGCTGTCCCAAACTTTTATTTTGATCATGGTTTTCAGGTCGTCCAATAATTTTCAAATATTTCTCCTGGATTTATTTTCCAAGTCACCAGTTTTTCCAAGAAGATATTTCACCAATGCCCTCTATTTTTTTATTCATTTGGATTTGCTCTGTTTTGTCATGGTTTCTCATTAATTCACTAGCTTCCATTTGTTCAATCCTAATTCTTAGGCAAGTATTTTATTCAGAGAGGTTTTCGATTTGGCTTTTCAAGTTGTTGACTTTTTTTTCTCATGACTTTCCTGAATCACTTCTTATTTCTCTTTCCATTCTTTCCCCTTTACCTCTCTTACTTTATCTTCAAAGTCCTTTTTGTAGTTCCTTTATGGCCTAAGACCAATCATTTTTTTCTTGGAAGCTTTGGATGTAGGATCTCTGATGTTGCTATGGTATTCTGAGTGTGCACCTTGATCTTCTTGTCACTAATGAAACTTTCATGATCCACACCTTTTCTGCCTGCTCATCTTGCCAGGCTATTTCTTGACTTTAACTCCTTCTCATTTGGGGCTCTGCTGTCAGGCTGCACTGTCCCAAGCTTCAGGGGGTGCCAGGTGGTACAATTTAAGGAGGGGCAGGTTTTTCACCTTGTCTAGCCTATGCTATTTTTTGTTGATTAACTGCAAGCCAAGTTGCTAATTAACCTGCAACAAAATTTTGTTTTCTGTGGTTGTTAGCTCAGAGGAGCCTGCACCCCTCCCCTACCTGTCCTGCTACCACTCAAGATTTCTTCCTGGTTCCCTGCTGGAGTAGGACAACAATTCCTCCTCAGCTCCCACAGAAACCCTTGTAGTCTCCCTCCCTGCCAGTCCTTCAACCCTCTCACCAAACCATGAGCTTAATTACAGAAGATGCTGGCTCTGCAGCTGATTTGGAGGCTCAGGGGTCAATTTTGGTGGTGTGGCCTGCCTGGGGCTGGATTTGGGTTGGCATGATCATGGGGTTGAACTCTACTTCCGCCCCAGTATATCAGCCACCCCCTGCAGAACTTCTAAGCTGTCTTTTGCTGGAGAAAGGCCTTTTGTGCGTTCTGCTACTCCAGGAGTTGTCTTATGTTTGTGTTTAGAGTTTTTGGAGTAATTGTGTCAGGAGTTCTAAGCACCGACTGCCTTTTATTCCACCATCTTGGCTCCACCTCACCTTACATTACTTTTATACAGTTTCTCCATTCCTGATACAAGGTATCATCTACTCTGCTACCCGTTAGGTGAGTGCCTTTGTGTCTATGCACTGTTACAAATGCAAAGAAATATTCATATGCATGTTTATTCCAAAAATACCTCTAAAATGTGCTGTAATACTCAGAGCTTATATTGACAGATAGTCACATACAGGAAAGCACTAAGCAATTTATTAAGTGCTTATTATGTGCCAGTCACTATGATAAATATTGGGGGATATAAATATACGTCAAAAGAACAATATTCCTTCCTCTCAAGGGGTTTATATTCTAATGAGATGTTTCTGTGTCACAGGGTGGTGCCAAATACTAAATTCAGAAGTATGACAGGGAAGTTATTGAAGCATGGCCAACCTAGGACTGTATCCACAACAAAGCCCCAGGAATGGGAAAAGGGGAATAGTTTGGTGACATGATTTTCCAGGATGAGAAGACCTTATGTACTAAGGAAATTCTAGGTAAATAAGTCATTGTGATGAAATCTGGAGAGTCAGAAACACAGGTGGGATGGGATGAAGCATGGCTGGCCTGGGACTTTACCCATAAATGGGAAAGGGGGTTCAGCATGGAGTAGGGATGTTTCAGAAAGAGAAGTTTCCGGGCTCTAAGGGAAATTCCAATTTAAGAGTGCAGTGACCTTATTTGAAGCTCTGTGGTAAGTGGATAGAACACTGGCACTGAAGTTGGGAGGACCTGAGTTTCAATCTCACTTCTGGACTCAGATGGCTCTGAAGGAGAGAATGAGGCTGGTAACTTTACATAGCCCTTTCTCACTTAAATTCAATTCACTTCAAGTCATGACATCACCTCCCAATGTCATGGTCCTTTTCAACAATGAAGGACAAATATGTCTATGCCTTATCTACTGAGTCAAGATAGCACAGCTGGGGGACACAATGCATCCCTTTAATAATCCTGTGTCTATTTTCCTCCAGATTTACTTTGTTTTTAATGTAACAAAACTTAACCTTCATCTTTTAAATTATATTTACATCAGGATTTAAGGTAATGTAAATGCAGTCAAATGTAGGTAACATGACATAGACAAGTCAGGAGGCACTTCTAGCTATTAGCTTCTCCTATCATAAGAATTTGCATTCTCCTTCACTATAGAATAAAGTGGAAGATGTCCACATATGCTCCTCGTAGCTATACATAGGAAGACACCTGTGGAAACATTTGAGGCTCTTTTTAGCATGAGAAGAGAGAGGAATTTCCCTATCCATCTAATTAAGGTGTTAATATGCATAAGTCCCATATTTATGTAAAACATAAGTACTGAGATTCCCTAAATCCAATGCTCTTTTATCCAGTGTGGGTACATTCATACAATTTTAAAGCTACTGATTGGATGTCATAGTATTTTTAGTAGGAATGTACCTTTGAAGTTATCTTGTCCAAATCCATGCTTAATTTTGCAAATAAGGAAAGTATCATTGAAAAACAGTAAGAACAACATCAAGATTTGAATTTAACTTATCTGGATTCTAATCTAATTAGCTTTCCATTGAGTCCTTCAGTGCATTTTGTCAGGCACTAAATAATCAACTGTTAGTGCCAGGGAATTCATTTTCCCATTTGGACAGGACAGATATAAACCTATAGATGATAGAGGAAGTTTTCCTTCTTTTAGATTATTAAGGGAAAATTTTAGACTTTCCAGGTAATGATGGAAAATTATAATGATTACCTATCATACATGCTCACCATTGTGAGTTACTATTTATGCTTCAATTTTTGTCTTCATGAAAACAATATATTTGAGAGCAATACTTTTTTTTTATTTTGTCAACATCAACATATTTTTCAATTACATAATTCAGTTCAGATATCAATATCCCCCAAATATGTTTTTTTCAGGAAATACTTCTGTCCAAATAGTAATTGTAACACCATGCCAACTTATCTACATTATAGAAAATTATTCTGGTCAATTTCAGTTAAGAAAGAAGATAACGTTGATGACTTGTGATTGACTAGTTGGTCCACTGACCTTCCCTGATTTATTTTACTACATTCACAAAATTTTTTAACTGAACTGATCCTAAAGTTGCAATTACACATAATATACTCAAAATATAGGAGGTCAAATGGATGAATGGATGAATGAATTTTGTCAAAAAAAAATTGAGGACTTAATAAGGAAGAGTGAGTTGATTTGGTAAGAGAGGTTAAATTAACTCTGTAACTTACATTCTGTAATTAAGGCTATGTCATATTAACTGATTATTTCTGATAGCTTCAGAAATGTTCATGTGTATAAAGTCTGATTGAATAAAAAGCAACATCTGGAATAAGGTTGACAATACAATGTTTGTGTGTGTGTGTGTGTGTGTGTGTGTGTGTGTAGTGAAGCTGCAGTTGTATTTGAATAAGGAACTCCTGGTGTGGAAATTAACTTTATCCAAGGAAATCAGCAACTCACCTCACCTGTAGTACAGAGAGATTATTTTTTGTTCATTGGAATATCCATAGTATTTTAAAGGCAAAACTCAAATCTATGTCTTCCTGATTATGTGAGTGGCTTATGATCTACTCTACCATGCCACTTCTCACTTAGATGCCACAAAGCAGAAATTGCATTGTAGTAAGAGAATTCACTCCATAACTACCTTCTCATCTATCCCACACACAATCATTTATCAAGTGCTTTCTATGTGCCAAGCACTTTGAAAAGCACCACAAATATAAAAAGAGGCAAAGGACAGTTCTTGTCCTCAAGAAGATTACAATCTAAGGGAGCAGACAACATTCAAACAAATAGATACAAATCAAGGTCTATATAGGACAAACAGGAGATAATTGACAGTGGAAAGGCAATGGAGTTAAGTGGAGTTTGGGAAGTCTTCCTATAAAAGTTGAGATTTGAATCAGGACTTAAAGGAAGCAGAGGAAGTCAGTAAATGGAGTAATTGATGGAGAAAATTCTAGGAATAGTGGGTAGCTAGAGAGAATACCCAGAGCTGACTGATAGACTATCTTTTTTATGCAACTGCCAGGATGCTAGTGTCACTGTATCAAAGAGCATATATTGGGAAGTAAGGTAAAAGATTGTAAAGGTAGGAGGGAGTTAGGTTAAAAAGGACTTTGACTGCTAATCAGAATGTTTTGTATTTGACTTTTGTAGCATAGGGAGCCACTGGAATTCACTGAGTATATGTAGGGTGGGGAAACAAGGGAAAGGCATATCATATGATCAGGCCTGGCTTTAGGACAATTTACTTATGTGGCTCAATGGAGGATAGATTGGAGTAGGGAAAGACTTAGGGCAGGCATACCCAAAAGCATGCTATTGCAATAATCTAGGCATGAAGTAATGAGGGCCTGGCCCTAGAGAAGTGGAAATATCAGAGGAGAGAAAGAAAGGTGAAATTCACTGGCCTTTGCATTAGCTTGAATGTGGGATGCATGGGAGGTAAGAGATAGTGATAAATCCAGGATGACTCCTATGTTATGAGTTGAGAAACTGGGAGGATGGTGTTGCCCTAAACAGTAAGAGGAAGGAAGGAGATGAGGAAGATTTGGGGGGAAAGAATGAATTCTGTTTGGGATATGTTGAGTCTACTGGACACCTGGTTCAAGATATCTGAAACGAATACACATCTCTAGAATTTCACTGTAGTATATATTTCATACCATGGCATATAGAATTGACTTCCTTCATCCATATGTAAGTCATATTATTATTTTTTTTGCAGGGTAATGAGGGTTAAGTGACTTGCCCAGGGTCACACAGCTAGTTAAGTGTCAAGTGTCTGAACACTGGATTTAACACTTAGGTCCTCCTGAATCCAAGGCCAGTGCTTTATCCACTGTGCCACCTAGCTGAAGCTATAAGTCATATTCTAAAACACTTGTTACATATATTGGGCATTCAGTGACAAGCATTGCCAGTGGACAATTCAAGTGCTCTCAATACATTGAACCCAGTATTTCCTAATTTCTGATAAGATTTTGCTAAGTAGACTAAAAAAAGAATGTTTGAGTTACCCTAGCGAAGCAAATATTTAAATATGCATTTCTTCCAGACAAACCATGGAGGTCCCCCAAGTGTTCTGTACTTATATAGGAAAAACTTGCAGGGAAGCCAGGAGCAGCAGATGGAAAAACATTTGGTCACATTTCACTGCCCTAGTATTTGTTTGCAAAGTACTTGAAAGAAATGGTCCATTTTGGAAACATTTTCTGAAAGAACAAATGTTTGCAACTGAAACAATACATTTGGGCTATTAGGAAATGCCCAAATAAAACATTTTCACAACTGGAAATAAATGTTTTACTGAGGAAATGCTTGCCAGTATAAATATGGCATTTGAGGTAATGAGAACTATACAGCCAGGTCACAACAAACTAGAGCCAAATAGAGAAGTGAACATTTCTTTCCTCCAGCATTTAGATTAAAACCTATTCCATAAGAATGTCTCTCCTAATGATATCTAATTCATAATGGATGCTTTCACATTATCAGAGTTCAGCGGGCAAGACCACCTGGACCGTACACAAATGACTCTTACTTAAAACACTCCACCTCAAGGATTTGTGGTTTCTGTCAGCATGGGAAAACTTCCACTGACATAGATTAGACTTTTCCTTGCACTATAGTGAACTGCTTACATGAAGTCCTGTGGCCAGCTGTCTTTTACCTAGTAGCCAACTTCCTAGGGTTTGACTTCTCTGGACCTAACCAGTCTTGGTCCTGGTATCAAATGCACAATCCATTGTTGATCTCAGAATTAAAGTCTATCTGTCTTAGACCTAGGAGATTTTGTATTATTGCTATCCAAGGACATCCTCCCTGCCATGATGACTCATATGGGTATATTTTTGGTGGACAGATTTAAATTTAGATTATATTAATGTGTCCATTCAGGTGAGCTTTCACTGATAAAGTGGATAATTGAGAAGATACACAATGTAGTGAGAAGCATCATTGTAAAT